>NW_018252136.1:5282-6776 GCF_001263595.1 Phalaenopsis equestris | reverse complement strand
AAGAGAGCCAACATCAATAGGTTTCATTTCTTGGACGCGGTAATTCAATATGATATTTTCACATGTCACCACTCATATGGTTAGATGGATAGAGACGGGCTGAATTAAAATAATGTTAGGCCTTTGAGGTAGCATTGAACATAGAAGAAGAAAATTTACCTTAGGATCATTTTGGATCTTTGACACGCCTAAAAATTACCTACATTTTCATATATATTTTATGATCAAATTTAATGATTTTTAAAGACATTACACTTTAAAGGAACATTTTTTATTTATTTTTGGCTTTAGGTACAAGAAATGAACTGTTGGAGAAAATGAAGCAAAAATGGTGCAATTTGGAGTAAAAAACGAGCAAAAAAGAAAATTCTGACTTGGTAAATTTCGATATATCTTTCTATGCTTAATTTAATTTAGATTTCTCACTTGTTTTGAATGAAATTAAACTTTTAAAAAAGGTTATTTTCATAATTACTTTGTATTTTTTTCGTTTGGGAACAAAACACAACTGTAAAGGGGCAAAAAGGAGTTGACACAGAGCCAAACGGAGCAAAACAGTGGAGAAGTTGCAGGGTGGTGCATGATGCCGAGAATATAGTTGTGCAAAATTTATAAAGTTGACTCCGCTATGCAACGGTGCCAAAAGCTTGATGCAATATTTTCTAAATATGAAATTTAAGCAACTAATGTTGGGATTCTCCGCAAGTATATGTATCATTATCAAGTAATAAAGGACTTTCTATTTAAGCCCCGAATATTGATCCCACGGGGAAGGTTTAAATTTAAAATGATAAATTAACTAGAAAATTCACAGAAAGTAAAATGAAATTACTGTCACTAATTTTGAATGTTGAGATATTATCAGAACTAAATTATGTATTTACTAGCAAAACTGAAATGAAAATTTAAACAGTAACTATTAAACTATTAAACTATCTTTACGTGATTAAGATTTCTTATGTGAAAAAACATCTTTCCCACTACAATGAGGTTTTGGTAAAAGAAAATGAGATAAATGGTTTTAATATGTATTGTGCTAAATAGGAGCAGTTTAATTCTCTACCCTGATACAGTGTTATAGAAATTCATTGGCTAATCCCAGGTTTAGTCCCTAAATCTGTGGCTAGGCTAGGAGGATATTGGTTCCCACTCCAGAGCTCCCACTTCCCTTCACCTGAAGGCTAACTCTCGCTTTAATTTTTAAACACTAAGACCAAATTGGGGATTTTAGTTTGTCACCCTAAAGTTTCTCCAATTCTACACCCAATAAAGTATATTTCCCAATTTATTTACACTTAATTCCATGAACAAAATTCTCCTTCATGGAATTAAATGTGATCCCCACTTTATTGTAGAACTCATACTTCATTTCCCAGATCATATGTTTCACAACAAATTTTAACAATTCAATTGGCCAGATTGAAAAGTAAATTAAGTTCAGAATTGAAAAATCATCACAATTTATTTTATATTTTAACATTGGCGCATCTATAT
>NW_018252136.1:0-5247 GCF_001263595.1 Phalaenopsis equestris | reverse complement strand
ATCTCTTCATTTCACCATATCTCAGAGGACTTCATGAATAAAATAAACTACTCAGACTTCATGAGAATGAAACAACAAAACACAAATTTCATATATAAAAGAAAGTTCATACAACACTAAAAAAATAAATAACACTTATCTCAAACTCTTTCTCAAAGCAAATCTCTTGTAGCCTTTCCTAGGAAATGTAGGAAGAAGAAATCTCTCATTTTTCTCCTTCTCTAACACTCTCAGAGAAAGATTTACACTTAATCTCAACACAAAGCTCTAAATTCTTAAATAAAAATCACTAATAGACTCCAAAATGGTGGTGGAATGAAGATGGAAAAGTGCATGGTATGTAAGAGAATGAATTGAGGCGAGGAATGACAAAAAATGAGCGAATTTTTTGATCAATTGGCCAAAAATTAAGCCTAAAGTCGGTTCTCCAATAGGTGCATCCAAAAACTCTTCAAAAAGTGTCCAAATTTGTTGAATCTTCTAGAAATAGGGTCTGAACTGACACTGGCGCCATCGGCTCCTGTGGTCCGCAATTTAATTAGCTTCTTTTTGTCAAATGGCGCCGTCGGCGTTGAACAAGTTTTCAACTTCTCCATTTTGACTCCAAATTTCATCCTTTTTGCTTCCTTTTTGCTCCAAGTCCTAAAATTCAACAACCTGCAAGAAAATATTAAAAATATCTTCCTCTAAAGTGCAGTATCACAAAAAATGAGTGTAAAATATGGGTCTAAAAATGCATATATTTTTGGTGTATCAAAATCCCCCCCCCTATCTTACATGTTACTTGTCCTCAAGTAATTCCTTTACTACTAAAAATATAACTTATGGTAATGAATTTAACTTCTATATTTCCATATTTTAGTCCACAAAATACAATAACATAACTTCAGAAAAAATTCAAAAAAACTTCAGTTAATACCAAAGGTATAAGACTATCCAGTAATCAAGTCAAAGATTTCTGACTCTTTATACTTTTCAAGAAAAAAATGGAAATTGTCATATTAAAGCCACTTAGAGTATTCATATGAAAAAGAACTTCATGAAACTTTACTAAACTTTACTATTAAATAAGTTAATAATCAAATATAAGTTTAGAAAATGTAGCCAAGCCTTCTTCTTTAAGTTGATTCAAGTGAAGCCAATTTTTAATTAGGCATCTTCTCAAGCTTCTCCCCACATTTTCTTTTTCTTTTGTTTTCTTTTTAGGATCATTTTAAATCCTTTTTCTTTTCTTTTCTTTTCTTTTCTTTTCAGGATCATTTTCAATCATTTTTCTTCTCTCTTTTCTTTTTTTTTATGTGAGGATTACTATATTTGGATAGCCTTTAATGATTTTGAACTTCACTATCCTCTTCTTAAAGTCAAAAACTTTTCACATTTCTTCACTTAACAAATTTATATTAGCTTAAAGATTTCATAAACTTTAATTCTTTTCTTCTTACATGAATCTTTAGGATTTTTAATACTTCAAAAGTTCAAATTTCTTTACTTAAAATAAAAAAACATAGTCTTATTCTCTTATACCAAATATCTTACTCTCTAAAATTAAGCTTTATTATTAAAATTTTTTACCTAAGTTTACTACATATTTAGAAACATAAATATAGTTATCTAAAGTTATCCTCTAATACCAAAGGTCATGTTAAATATAAAAATTTTTTTTTAAAATATAGCCAAGTGGGGACAAATAAAATTAAGTTTCTTTCTTTAGAAAGGAATTTCCCCCCTCCGTCTCCCCAAACATAAATTTTTTAAAAGATTTAGCATGAAGAACTGAAAAAATAAAGGGTTTGAATATATCTTTTTTTTATTCGTTTAATTGTTAATGTATTATTTGTTGTGTTGCGTCTGTGAAATAAAGGATCTGTAAGACTTGTGCCTAATGATCCTTTGTTAGAAAAAAGAAAAAAAAATCCAAAAACAGAAAGGACTTGAAGAGCTAGAAATAGAAATGGAAAACAATCAAAATAAGAACTTAGAAAATCATCATAAATCTTTGAGGGATTATATAAATCCTACGACAGATGAAATTCACTCAAGTATACAAACCCCTATCGTAGAAGCTAACTCATTTGAAATAAATCTAGATATTATCCAACTGGTGCAGAACAATCAGTTTAGGGAAACTCCTTTGGAGGATCCCTATTTACACTTATCCAGTTTTGTACAACTTTATGCTACATTTTGTTATGACGGCATGTCAGACGATGCTGTTAGACTAAGGATTTTTACTTTCTCACTAAGGGATAAGGCTAAAATGTGGTTGTACTCATTAGCACCTGGCTCTATTAAAAACTGGGAAGAGTTAACTCAGAAATTGTTAGCTAAGTATTTTCCACCTTCAACGCTACTAAAACTTAGAAACGATATTATCTCATTTTGTCAGTATGAAGGATAAAGGGAAATCAATATACGAAGCTTGGGAAAGATTTAAGAAACTCCTAAAAAAGTGTCCACACCATGCTCTGCCTGATTGGTTAATCATTCAAACTTCTTACAATGACTTAGTAGAATCCCTTAGGTTCATAAATGATGTTGTCGCTGGTGGATCATTAATGTCAAAATCATTTGATGAAGCATATGCATTAATTGAAGAAATGACTACAAATGAATTTCAATGGCCCTCTACAAGGGTAATTCCTAAAAATATAGCTAGTGTTCATGATACAGATGCGATTGCAATTCTTGCATCTCAGGTTGCTGCAATATCAAAAAAGTTGGACCAATTTGGAATGAACCAGCCTAAATTTACTCTAGTAAGTGAGGAAAGTTTATTAGGGCATATGATTGATTCTAACTTATCATATGAGACTTTAAATACCTTAAACAACCTGTATTCTAACTTTTACAACCCAGGTTGGATTAGAACCCAAGTTGGAAGAACCATCCGAATTTTAACCGGTATCACACTACTTTGGGTGGAAACCAACCATGGGAAAATAGTCATGCAAATCCTAATGGAAGTTTGAATAATTAGGGGAACACAAATTATAAACCTTCATCATTAACGTACTCTAAAAATAATCGACAATTTGAGGATAAGAAGATGTCTATTGAAGATGTGGTATTGCAAATGGGAAACCAGTTGCAAAGTCAAAATGTTGTGATTAGAAACATAGAGAATCAACTAGAAAATGATGAACAAATAGAAGCTGTCCAATTAAGAAGTGGAGGAGAGATAGAGGATGTGGTCAAAAAAGAGAAAGGAGTTGTGAGAGAAACAAAGAAAGATACAAGACCCGAAGAACATGTTTCTAAGGATCTGGAAAACTAATATCTCTAACTAAAATCATTTTAAAAAGACCACCACTTTTGTTTCCTCAAATATTTAGACAACATGTGTTGGATAAACAATTTTCACAGTTCATGGATGTACTTAAGAAGTTAACGATAAATATTCCTTTCGCTGAAGCTTTGGAACAAATGTCAAGTTATGCAAAATTTATGAAGGAGATATCAAAAACGAAAAGGAAACTTGGGGAGTACGACTTGCACTGAGGAGTAGCAATGCTATACTTCAGAAAAATTTTCCTCGAAAACTTAAAGATCATTGTAGCTTTACAATTCCTTGTGTAATTGGAAAAAGATTATGTGGAAAAGCTTTATGTGATTTAGGATCGATCATTAATGTGATGCCTCTATCTATATTTACAAGGTTAGGTTTAGTCGATATTTCTCCCACTACTATAACCCTTCAATTAACTAATCAATCTATCATTTATCCAAAAGAGGTTATAAAAGACGTGCTTGTTAAAGTGGATAAATTTATCTTTCCTATGGAATTTATTATATTAGATATGAAGAAAGATAAAGAATAACCAAATATTTTGGGGAGACCTTTCTTGTTACTGGACAAGCTATGATAGATATGTAAAAAAGAAGGTTAACTATGAATTTTCAATGAATATTAATGACCATGAAGCCACTTTTGATATTTTAAAGGATATGAAGTATCCAACCGAGAGAAAAGATGATGATTATTTTTGGATGGATAAAATTGATTATCTAAGTAAAAACCATTTCCAAAAATATTTTGAGAGTAAGTTAACAGATGAGATCGAAATGAACGTTCATGATAAGGACTATATGTATGTTCAGGAGAGGTGTGAAATGATGGATGTTACCAAAAATAGTAAACTTTTAATTCCTTCTATTGAAAAATCTCATGAACTTAAAATAAATATACCTCATAAAGTCTTAAAACCTACATATTTATGGAATTTATCTACACCACCAGTCTTTATATCTTCATAATCGACTCAATCACAAGATGAACCTGAATTGAATGATGAAATCTGTAAAAAATCTCCTATAAAAGAGTTATTCAAAGTCACAGAATGTCATCTTCCGTGGTATATAGACAATATTAATGAGATTATGATGTTGGGACAAATTATTAATACAATTAAAAGATACCCCCTAAAGATTTGACCTAGTGACCCTGAGATAAATTCTAAAGAGATGAATGATGAGCAATATAAAGTTATTGAACAAATAATTATAAGAGAATTTGAATATATGTTTCAAAAGAACTTTTAGTTGAGAGATGAGGATAAGGAAATTGAAAGACCAATGAAAGAAATTACTGAAGAATTAGAAGATAACTTGAAAGACTAAAGTAACCTAGAAGAATTTGATCTAGAATCTAAATTATTTAGAGAGAATCTGATCCAAAATTTGGGAGATCATGAAGTATCATATGAAGATCCATTTCTTATAAAATTTATGGATGAGATTAGTATGAAAATTGAGAAAATTACTAGAAGAATATTGGACCTAGAAGGAAATATGAGGAACAAGGACATGAATCAATCTAAAAAATTAAATTTGAGGACTTTGTAGGAATCCCTGGATCTCAAAAAGATTGGGTGATTGATCAAGGATTACTTAATTGGAATTTTAATCCAGGTGGAATCATTTGTCGGGCTAGTGAATTTAAACCAAGTGTTTTTTGGGAGGAAACCCATAGTTATCAGTGTGGGTTGATTTAGTATGCTTAATAGTCATGATTGCTAGTGTTGTATTGTGTTTTATTTAATGTGGATTGATCAGTTTGATTGATGATTGGTAGATGTTTGAATTGTTAGTGGTTTGATTTGCTTTTTATGTGGCATGAGAGAGGTGATTTCTTAACTTCTTTTTATGGTTAGACTTGTATGTTCTCTTGTAGTAGTTGGACTGACGAGTCCACTACAACTCAAGTCTTACCCAAAATTGAGTTTTAGAAGAGACATTATGAATTTATCA
>NW_018252135.1:2053-7147 GCF_001263595.1 Phalaenopsis equestris | reverse complement strand
TCATTTAACCAAAAACTCATTGTAGTGGGAATGATGCTTATCATTTTTGATAACTTCATCACAAAAACATAGTTTGATAGTTATAGCTTAACTTTACTTTACAGTCTTATTAATAGTTGATAATTTATTTCTAATACACCTTAAACATTTGAAATTAGTATAGTAGACTTTCTTTATTATTGTGAAATTGTACCATCTCGAATTTAAACCTTCCTCGTGGGATCAATATTTGGGGTTTAAACAGAAAGTCTTGTATTACTTGATAACGATATGTATACTTGCATAAAATCCCAACATAAATTGCTTTAATTTTTATTAAAAAATAACAAACCAATTTTTTGGCATGGCTGCAAAGTGGAGTCATCTTCATTAATTTTACATAACTATAATTTTCAGAATCAAGTTTTTGGCACCGTTGTCGGGGTAGGTAACGGTAAATTAAATAGATTTGGTAAATTAGGAAATTTAGCCATAAATATATTAAAAAAATTAAAAATCATAAAAAATCATTTAAGAGTATTTTTTAAAAAAAATTTATTTGCTTGTTGTATTTGTTTATGCGTAGTATTGAATCTGAAGATTTAGTACCTTACAATTCAGAATTAGAATGTACTATTAGAAAAGTTCTAAAACAACAAAAAGAGATTATAAATTTGAAATAAATGTGAATATCTTAGATAATCAAATAATGAATATTGACAAAGACATTTAAAAGATTATGCTAATCTTATAATAGATGAACTTCACTTGAGTATTCAAAATCCTGATGTTGCTACTAATTCATTTGAGCTTAAACCTGTTATTATTCAAATGGTACAAAATAATCAGTTTAGAGGAACACCTACTGAAGATCCTAACTTACATCTTGTTAGTTTTCTTAAAATATGTGCTATTTTTAAATATGATGGAGTATCTAATGATGCTGTCAGGCTCAAACTTTTTCCTTTTTCATTAAGGGATTAAGCTAAAGCTTAGTTAGATTCATTAGCACCTAAATCTATCAGAACTTAGGAAGAACTATCACAAAAATTTTTTGGCTAAATATTTTCCACCCTAAAAAATTACTAAGCTTAGAAATGATATTACATCTTCTTTTCAGTTCGAAGGGAAATCATAATATGAAGCCTGAGAAAGATTTAAACATCTCCTTAGAAGATGTCCACACCATGCTTTACCAGATTAGTTAATAATTCAAACCTTTTGTAATGGATTAGTAGGATCACTCAGATCTATTAAAGATGCTGCTGCAGGCGGACCATTAATGTCAAAAACTTTTGATGAAGCATATTCTTTAATAGAGGAAATGAGTACTAACAATTTCCAATGGCCCTCTGAATGGGTAAATCTAAAGAGAGTAGCTAGTATTCATGATCCTGATGCGATGTCTATTTTAGCAACTCAAATTGTTGCTAGCATCTCAAATTGTTGTTATATAAAAAAAAAGATTGATCAAATTGGAGTGAACTATTCTCAAATACCACCAATGTTAGACGAAAATTCACTAGGACAGATAATTTATAATCAATCGTCTTATAAATTTTTTTTATGAAACTTTGAATGCTATAAATAATTGAAATAGTAATCCCTATTCTAATTATTATAATCCTGCATGGAAAGATCACCATAATTTTAGTTGGAATAATTATAAGAATTTGGTAAACCCCTCAGGAAATTCAAATAACCAAGGGAATCCAAACTATAAACCTTATTTTTAACAATAACTCACAAGTTAAGGAGAAGAAGTTAACTATGGAAGAAGTGATGTTAAACATGGGAAATCAAATACAAAATCAAAGGGCTGCAATTAGAAATATTGAAAATCAATTAGGACATATTGCTACTGCACCAAACTTTCGAGAATTCTTCTGAGTACCGTTGAAGTTAATCTAAAAGATCATAATAAGGAGCAAATTAAATCAAAGTGGAAACAAGAATCGAAAGACAAATTGAAGTTGAGGAGGAGAAGGTAAAAATTGAAAGCGACACTTATTAAAATAAACTAATATAAATTTCTTTAGTAGAACCACTACCTCCATTTCCTCAACGATTGAAACAGAAGAAAAAAGATAAAAAATTTACAAATTTTTTTATTATCCTTAAAAAGTGTTTGATAAATATTCCTTTCATTGAAGCTTTAGAATAAAATGCCAAGTTATTTGAAATTTATGTAGGATATCACAAGATCGTTGCACTTAGTGAAGAGTGTAGCGCTATTATTCAGAAAAAGCTTCCTGAAAAGTTAAAAGATCCTGGTAGTTTTACTATACCCTATGTTATTGGTGAAAAGTTTTTTTTGGAAAAGCTTTATGTGATCTAGGAGCTAATATTAACCTGATGTCTCTATCAATCAATCTTATGCCTCTATTGATTTTTAAAAGTTTAGATCTAGGAGAGATTTCCTACTATTGTAACTCTTTAGTTAGCTGATAGATCAATAACTTATCCTAAGGGAGTGTAAGAGAATCCTATTATTTTGGGGAGACCATTTCTTGCAATAGAGAGAGCTGTGATAGATGTGCAAAAAGGAGAATTAATAATAATAGTCAATGATCAAGAAGTAACATTTAATATAGCAAAAACTATGAAATATCCTGCAATAGAAAAAAAATAATGAATGTTTTAGAATGAAAGTTACTGATTATCCAAGTAATGAGCGATTTAAAGGAATGTTTAAGGAAAAATTAAGACAAGCAGAGTATTTTGAGAATGAGAATGAAATTAAAAAAAAAGAGAATTTAGATTATGTTTAGAATAAATTTGAAACTTTAGACCTTTTGGAAAATGATAATAAAAATCTTATTCCCTCAAGTATTAAATCACCTGAACTTGAACTGAAAGTATTACCTACTCATTTAAAATATGTGTTTTCAGGAGATTCATCTACATTGCCTATTATTATCTCATTTAACTAAAATTTTAGAACAAAAATTAGTAGAAATGTTGAAAAGATATAAAAAGGCCTTTGGATGGACTTTAACAGATATTAAAGGAATCAGTCCTTCAATTTGTATGCACAAAATTTTATTAGATGAACAATATGAAATTAAAGCTGATCCTTAGAGGAGATTAAAACCAATAATGAAAGTTGTTAAAAAATAAATCTTAAAATGGTTAGATGTTGGAATTATATATCCTATTTAAGATAGTTCTTGGGCAAGTACGATTCACTGTGTTCCAAAGAAGGGAGTGACAGTTGAAGTAAATGAGGAAAATGAATTAATTCCAATAAGACAAGTTACTGGTTGACAAATTTGTATAGACTAAGAAAATTAAACATGGTCACCAGGAAAGATCATTTTCTTTTACCATTTATAGACCAAATATTGGATAGATTTGATGGAAACAAATATTACTATTTTCTAGATGGATATACCAAGTATCACCAAATTGATCATGAGAAAATAATATTTAAAAGTCCTTATGGAACATTTGCTTTTCATAGAATTTCATTTGGACTATGTAATGCACCTGCGACATTTCAAATATGTATGATGTCAAATTTTAGTAATTTAATTGAACTTGGAATAAAAGTGTTTATGGATGATTTTTCTGTATTTGGGACTTCATTTGAACTATGTTTAAATAGTTTTGAAAAAGTTATGGAATTATGTGAAAAAATTAACCTAGTACCAAATTGGGAAAAATTTTAATTTATGGTTGTAGGAAGAATTGTACTTGGGCATACAATTTTTTAAAATGGAAAGAAAGTAGATCTTGTAAAAATTCAAGTTATTGAGAAATTACCACCTCCTACTATGGTTAGAGGGGTAAGATGTTTTCTAGGACATCGTGTTTCTACAGATGTTACATAAAAAAATGTTCAAACATAACTAAGCCATTATGCCAATTTTTAGAAAAAGATATGAAATTTGATTTTAATGAGGAATGCATAAAAGCATTTGAATTATTGAAAGAAAAATTAATCATTGCACTTATAATAATTCCACCTGATCAGGAGAAATCATTTGAAATAATGTGTGATGCTAGTGATCATGCTATTGGAGCTGTTTTAGGGCAAAGGTATAACAAGATTTTTAAAGTAATATATTATGCTAGAAAACTCTAAATGATGCTCAAATTAATTACATCATTACTAAAAAAGAGTTGTTAGCTATTGTCTATGCCTTTAATAAGTTTATACCTTAATTAATTGGAGCCAATGTATAGTACATACAAATACTTCTATTGAAAGAGTTTGATTTTGTGGTAGTAGATAGAAAGGGAAATGATAATCAAATGCCTGATTATTTATCTTTTTTGTGGTAGTAGATAGAAAGGGAAATGATAATCAAATACCTGATTATTTATCTAGACTACAACAAAAAATATTAACTAATTTTACAAATGAAATTTTGAAAACTTTCTCTGATGAACAATTATATAATATTGATATAAAGGATATACCGTGGTATGTCGATATAGTAAATTATATTGTGAGTGATATTCTACCACCAGATGTTAAGAATCAACAATTAAAGAAATTTATTTATGATTCAAAATTTTATTTTTGGGATGACCCACATTTATATAAAGAGTGTAAAGATTTAATCATTAGAAGATGTGTGCCCTACAAAAAAACTAAACAAATAATTGAATTAATAATTGAAAGATGTCATGATTTTGAATTTGGAGGACATTTTAGAACTAGTAGAACTGTACATAAAATTTTGTAAGCTGGATTTTATTGACTTACTTTTTTTAGAGATGTTAATGAATATATTAAAACATGCAATCGATGTCAGCGAGTAGGAAATATTTCTAGAAGACATGAAATGCCACTAAATTACACATTGGAAGTTAAAATTTTTGATGTGTAGGGAATAGATTTTATGGGACCATTTATGCCTTTATTTGGAAATTTATATATATTGTTTGCTATTGATTATATGCCCAAATTGATTGAAGTTATTGCTGTACCTAAATGTGATCCTCGATAAATGTGATGTTTAGAGTGTATCTAAATTTTGAAATAAAAATATTTTTACAAGATATGGAATGCCAAGAGTGATTATTATGGATAGAGGATCCCATTTTAGAAATAAGAGGATTGAGAAATTGGTTAGAAAATATAATATTATGCATAGATTCTCTACT
>NW_018252135.1:0-1314 GCF_001263595.1 Phalaenopsis equestris | reverse complement strand
ATATATATATATCTTAGTATTTTGTTTAATAATTATTTTAAGTATTAGGAGATAATAATACCTTAGAATCCTACACAATCTTATATATCATAACTCAAGAAAAATATTGGTATTGGACGAAATTTGGAAATGAATTGAACCAAGAATGAAATGGACGCAACTGTGGCTTTGGCGCCGACGGCGCCCTTTACAGAGCCATGGCGCCGACGATGCTATCGAGGGCGTTGACAATGCCCAGTGTAGTTTCACAAGTTCAGGGAGTTTTTGGCGGACTTTGGCGGGATTTTGCTTCAAAAAACTGCCTAAAGGTCTTTTTAAAGGCATGAAAACAATTTTAGATGACCAGATACTTCCAAATTTCGAAATCCTTGGCTTCCAATTCCAAAAACACTACAATGTATGATGTTTTCAATAGAAGAAAGTTCATCGGTTTTGACGCGTAAAGATTATACAACAAAGTTATCACTAAGAAGAGCTTATCAAGGAGAGAGGCTTTGTCAATCATGGATTGAGTAATCCAAGTTCTCAGATTGAGAAAATCATAGTATAGAGATGTTGGGAAGTTCTATTGTACACTACCACTGTAGTAGTTATATCAGTGGTAAAAAAAAATTATACTAACCTACATGAAATTAACCAAGGAGTTTCCTTCGTTCGAGGTAAAGGTGTACCATTTACTCCGTCTCAAATTAACGATATGTTTATGATAAAAAGCGTGTCAATCTATCATTATACAAACCTTATACCAATGAAGGATACGATGTATGGTGTATACCAATTTCTGACGAAAGAAAATGATAATTGGGAAATCAGAGAAGAGGGGTACGTTAGTTTCGCCGCTTCACTGCTTAATCTGATATCTAAACAATGACATTTCTTCATCTCTGCAAAACTACTCCCTACAATGAAAATTAGTTGAGTTACAATGAAAATTAGTAAAGTTACAAAGGAATGTGCAATTTTAAACTATTACATTCAAATGGGAAAGCCCATTGATGTAGGATCAACTATTTTCAAATCTAATATGGGTATTATTATGAATAAGTCTATATATGGACCTGGGCATCCTTCTACAATCTTCTTACTTTGCAGTTAATCTCAAATGCCATATGAAAGTCGGAAGAAAGTATTATTACTTTGGGAGCCCATGGATCCTATTGATGAAAACTATATTGGGAATGGAAATGAATCATTGGATATTATGTTCAATCATTCATCACATGCTTCCACACTCTTAATACCCTATACAGTTGGAATTTTAATATTTTTGGAGAAGAATATGAAGAAAATAGAAAGAGAACTTCATAGTATCAT
>NW_018252134.1:11979-12247 GCF_001263595.1 Phalaenopsis equestris | reverse complement strand
TCATGATTCATGATTTGAATTTGGTTTGAAAATAGAGGTACTAAATTGATTTAATTATTGACTTCAAAGTCATACCCCTAAGTCCTGAGTTCATTTTATTTTAATAAACTTTCAAATTTTACTAATTTATAAATTTATTAACTTATCTTTTTAATTAAGAAAGTGAGGTTGGTTTCTACCAATTAACTCCTTGTGTTTCAAACATCCAAATAAATTGATTAAGATCAGAGGTTGCCCATTTTCCTCCTTGAATTAAGCCTAAATGTTA
>NW_018252134.1:6288-9369 GCF_001263595.1 Phalaenopsis equestris | reverse complement strand
AGTTAGGCCATTTTTAATGCATGGGTTCAATGTGGGTTGAAGTGATCAAAGCTTGAGTTTCATCTAGGTTAGCCATGTAAATTGACCCAATTGATTGATCAAAATTGTGTATATGACTGTTATGAAGATTTTTGGTGAAGGGTTGAAGTGATTTTGAGTTCAATTGGTAGGTTAATTTGAGGGATTTTTGAAATTGGGCCAATTTGGGCATGTTAAGCTAGACATGGGTCTAGTTTGAGCTAGCCTTGGGATAAGTCAAAATTTAATGGTTCACATGATCAAGGGAGATGCTTTGAAGATTTTTCATGAAGGGATGGAGAGGAAATTTTAGGGTTAAGGCCATCAATTTGGTGGGATTTTAAGACATGGCCAACTTGGGGCTTTTGGACTTAGGTTGAAATCAAATGAAATTGAGACTTCACCAAGGCCAATTGATGGCTAATTTTGATGTGTAGGAATTTATAAAGAGTTTTCAACGTAAACCATGGCCAATTGAGGGGGCTATGGATTCAATTTGGTGAGATTGGGTCATGTGCCCAAAATTGGGGGTTTGACCTATATCAAAATTGGGCTCAAAGCATGGGCCAATTGAGCTTGGATTTGGTTTATTTTGGTCACATTGAAGGTGAATTTGAGTTTGGGATTGAAATTTGGGGAGATTGGGATCAAATTGATCTTGAGAAAATGAAATTGAGAATATTTGGGAGGTTTTAGAAATTTTTGGGATTTTTTGGAATTTTTGGAATTTTGGGGTAAGGAGGGGTATTTTGGTAATTTGGCCAATTTTGGTGATTTTGGGTAGTTTGGGTGTTTTCAAGGTGTTTGAAATGATTTTTGAACCAACTTGGGTATTTAGGATAGATTTGGGAATTTTTGCCAAATTTGGGGTGCCAATGGTATCTAGGTAATTTGGGGAATTTAGGAGCAAAAGGATAGGTTGTGTATCTTAGTAGAGTTGGAATGCCAACCACCATCAGTAAGCCATGGACCAATGGAAACCCCATTTTGGGTCCTCTATGTAGTGATCATAGCCAAACCCTTGCATAGGGCTAATGAGTTTAGGAGACCACCTACATGAGTTTCCCAAAAGTATCAAGGGACCAGAACCAAGAAATTTTGAGTTTAGGGTAGTGAGTGATTGTGAGTGTAAGTGATTGCAATTGAGTGCCTTAGCCCTAGACCAACACACAGGGTCAACCCTAAGGTCCAACAGTCCTAAGGGCGACTCATCTTGAGTTCCCCCATAATGACCCACCTACTTAGTGCTAGAGGTTATGACCAATATGTGGAACTTTAAGTTGAGTAGAGAAGAGTTTGGAATTTCTAATGGTGAGGGCTCCTAGTCTAATTTTCTAAGAATAGTCAATATGAAAGTCCTATGGCTAGACCTTAGGCTACTAAAGAGAAAAAAACGAAACCTCAACCAAAAGTGAGGTCAACAGAATCAGGACAGATTTCTCCACACCTCCACAGTCCACCAAACTCCAATTAACTGTGCACACACCATCCCCAGAGTGAGAGGAGTTGATTCCCTATAAAATCCCCATTCTAAACAACATCTAACCTAGCTCTAGACCAACACCTTAAATTGAGTTCGATCGAAATCTTACCTAGACAATTCATTAAGGCTTAGGACTTCATTTGGAGGCTCATTGGATCCAATCAAAGCTACTACAACCATCTAATTGAGGCCTCCCCTCTCAGATAAAGGTATTGAACCTCAATCCTAAACCAAGCTTCATTTGATTCTTTATACATATTTACTATATTTCATGCCGTATAAATTGTATAAAAATGTTTATCTTAAGTAGATGAAGGTTTAGAAACAAACCTCATGTGATTTGGTTGAGTTTAGCTCAAGATCTTAAGGTTTTAGTGTGAACGGCTTACGGGTTAGGTCACTTGAGGACGATGAAGGAGAGCCATCTGATTGCGTGTTTATTCAATAGACAGAGGAGATCAAGCCGGACAAACTCTTGGAACGAAAAAGCAGGCCGTGTGTCAGCTGAGGTGGCTGGCGACGTCAAATAGCAGAGCGCCATATGAGGGCTTCAGAGTTGCTGAGGTTGAAATGATGCTGCGTGTTTAAGTAGAAAAATATAGATTTTTTGAATTCATTTTAATGCCTGAACTTTAAAAATCCATATCTTTCTCTAGAAAAATTATAAAAATAAAATAAAAATACCCTCTTGTTTAATGAACAGAGAAGAATAATGTCAATTAAAAATAAAAAATTATTTGATGACTCTCCGATTTTTAATGAATTAAATACTCTTTGGAGTATTTTAATTCATTATGATCAAGCATTACTCACCATATCACTCACCATGGCTTAAAACTTTTAGGGTTCATTCCTTATGATAGAGGGGATGTTCTCTGATTTTTCTAAGGTCAGAGGGAATCTCTATGCTTCTAACCTTAACTTTTAAGCTAGGATTGATATTTTGGCTTATTTTAATTACATAAATTAAAACACCACTTGAAAAATTATGGGAATAATTTTAGTAGGTTTCTTATGGTCAGAGAAGCTTAGAAAAAATGCCATGATGATTTGAATTAATCGATGATTTGAATTATCTTGTACATTTCTATAGTTAATTAAATGTATATATCTTGATTTAATTTATGTAAATTAAATACTAACAAAAAATGGACAAAAATCAATTATGCACTGTGTATAAAAATCATGTTTACCCACTGTAAAAATTTAAAAAATTATTTGACTAAGTTTGAGCACTAAAGTTGATTTCTTATTGTACAAATATAATTATATTAAATTAAATACACTTAGAAAAATTATGAAAAGTATTTTTTTGAGTTCCTTGTGATCAGGGGCACATAGGAGTCCTTGTGATAAGTGGCACTTAAGGAAAATAAAATTTATATTTGAGAAAAATACTTGATTTTTGGCTTTATTTTGAGTTTAAATAATTAAAAATAATTAAAATACCAAAAATACCAAAATATTTCAAAATGTGCCTCATTGTTCCCTGATCACTTAAAACTCATTAGGATATTTTTCCTAATTTTTCTAAGTTAAAAATAAATTTTAAAAGCTTAAAAATGAATTTTCCTTTTTTT
>NW_018252134.1:3700-4315 GCF_001263595.1 Phalaenopsis equestris | reverse complement strand
TGTTTGTCACGACCTAAATTCTCACATCTTCTAGGCTATTTATGTGATCGTTTCAAATGAATGCAAGCTCTAATTAATAAAATTGGCAGGATGAAATGTTTAAATGATTTCTTCCTCAAAATTGAAACTAAATCATAGGGTAGACTTGAAAGTCACCGATGTTCTCCTCAAGATCTGTGACATCCCCTAGTTCTTCTTTCTTTGGATTCTACAATAAATATTCTAAATTCGAGTTATTTCCATTTCACACCTCCTTTGTCTGATCTCGTTAAAAAGTCCTACTCCTTTTAACTCCTTGAAGACAATATTCCCTGATTTTTATCGAGACTTTTTTTAGGCGACTTTTTCAAACCCAGCTTAATATAAACCCTATTTAATTTTCTATATTAAATAGAAGAACTTGTCGGTTTATAATTAAAATGGTTTCGCAGACCAAACATATGTCATATATTTCTTAGTTTATTAGATTGAGCCTCACTGTCAAGCAATGTGTCTATCTTTCAAGATGGATGCATAGCTTAAGGTGTGGTGTTCTTTCATTTAAACTATGAAATGTATGAGATCAGTTTGATTTCATAATTTTTTTTCTAAAAACTATATATATATATATATATA
>NW_018252134.1:0-2943 GCF_001263595.1 Phalaenopsis equestris | reverse complement strand
GTGGTTTGAGTTGTTTTATTTTCTGTAATTTTATCTTTTGCGTGCATTGTTTGGGATCTAAAGGTTTAGTGTCATACGATTTTGAATTAGAATGAACAATTAGAAAAATTAGAACGTTGTCAGAGTTGGACTTTTTCCTTTTTTTTAAGGGATAAAGCTAAGATATGGTTGAATTCATTATTACCTAGATCTATTAGAACTTGGGGGGATTTAGCACAAAAATTTTTAGCTAAGTACTTTCCTCCTTTAAAAACTGCTAAGCTTAGAAATGATATGACTCTTTTTACTCATTTTGAGGGAGATTCAATATATGAAACATTGGAAAGATTTAAGGAACTCTTTATAAAGTGTCCTCATCATGTTCTATCAGACTGGTTAATCATTCGAACTTTTTATAATGGGTTAGTAGGATCCTTAGATCTATCATAGAAGCTGCTATTGGAGGTTCATTAATTTCTAATTTATTTCATGAAGCCTATGTTTTAATTGAAGAGATGACTACAAAAAAATTTCAATGGCCCTCTGAAAGGGTAAATTCGAAGAATGTAGCCAACATTCATGACAATGATGCTATTTAAATGGTTGCATCTCAAGTTGCTACATTATCTAAGAAAATAGACCAAATTTGAATGAATTTTTCTCAAACACTTTATATGTTTGAAAAAAAAAATTATTAGAATAAATGATTCATTCTCAAACTTCATTGGAAATTATCAAAGTATACTGGCTCTCACTTTAGAGTTCCCACATTATCCCCGCCTATGGACTAACATCTCACTTTAGTTTCTAAATACCTAGACCAAGTTGGTGTCACTCTAATCTGTCACTCTAAATCTCCAATTTTGCGCCCATAAAAGTATATTTTCCTATTTATTTGCACTCAACCCCATGGACTACATTCTCATCCATGAACTCAAATGTCATTCTTACTTAATTATAGAAAGCATAACCCTCTTGGATACCCTCTCACATAGTATGTTTCACAACAAATTTTAACAAATCAATTGGCCAGATATATAAGAAAATGAAGATCAAAGTTTGGATCATCACAATTTATGGAATTTTAAAAGCACTTCTACTAAACTACATCTTGTTCCACCTAAAAATAACTTATTTTTAGTGCATATTTTATAAGAAATATATATATATTTTTGATGATATTGTATTTTTAATGAATGTATTTTGCATGTTTTTGGTTTCAAGTACATGGAAAGGATATTTAGAAAAAATGTTGAAAAAATGGAGCAAAAATGATGATTTTTTTTGGGGGTTATAGCGCCACCCCTTGGCGCCATAGCGCCACCCCTTTGCGCCATAGCGCCACCGTCGAGTGCGAAAGGCACCGTCGAGCGCGAAAGACACTATAGCCCCAGTAACTGCATTTCTAGAAGATACATTGAATTTGGCAGAATTTTTTAGAGGTGTTTAAAGCAAACCTTGGTTATTTTTTATTTTCTATTTAATGAGAAGGATTTGACAGAATTTAGAGATCTTTTGGATCCTCAAAACTTCAATTGTGCGGCAATAGTGCGTAAGGTTTTTCATATTTTGTATTCAAGTATAAGTGTGAGTGTGTTTTGGTGTCAAGAAATTTGGAGATTTCTTAGAGGAAACACCAGAAGCTTGCTTGAGGAGAAGACAGAAGATATTTTGTATTTGTGTTTGTGTTTTTATTGTAAAACTTGGATTTCAATGCAAATATTTTATTTTTTTTTATTCTCTTTGAATTATGAGTAGTTCCCTTTCTTTCTTCTTGCATATGGGACTTGATCTTGGGGGATGAGAAGGATTTAAAAATTTCTTTTTACACTTAAAAATTATTAAGGTATTTTCACTGAATCTTCATTTATTTCACAAACTGGCCACTTGTGAGGTTAAAATCTATTGAGAAACATAATGACCTAAAAGAGCTATGATTTCCCTCAACTAGTGGATATCAAACTTTATTCTAGGTAGAGCCATTGCGATCACCTAAGAGGGAATGCAAACAAATAGGGAGCTAAGTTTTGATGGGCATAGAATTGGTTAGATCTAGAGTGACAAGCTAAATTTTTATCATTTTGGCTTAAGTTTGTGCAGGCTGACACTTGAATTTGGTCATTACGATGGCATAGGCAAGGGGTCATCTACTGGTGAGAGGCTAGATACCACCGATGTGGAGACTGATGTGGAGTCGAGATGTTAAGGAATCGACCTGTAGGCCTTAAGTTAGCTAATGTTTTTTGCAAGCACCGGGAGGGGGTAAGAATAATGCTTGATTTTATTTGCCACAATTCCTCAAATTTTTCTTAAACCATTTGAATATTACATAAATTAAAATCTCTTTGCAAGGGGAAAATTTTCTATAATATCCAAACTAGTTGTTATAGTTTGTTAAGCTGTTACATTTAGTTGTTACTCTATTTTTAAGCTCTTTTAGTAGTAATTTTTAGTAAATGTATCTTATTAAATCTTTTATCTTTTTAAATTGTAATTTAAATAAAATTTTTGTAAGTTGATTTTAAGAGTTACCACATTCCTTGTGGGACAACACTGGGGTTTTTAAAGAAAATCATATATTACTTGAAACGATACGTATACTTGCAAAGTACCCCTTACTATGAAAATCTAAAATATCATTCATAAATCATTGCAAGTGTTCACTCTAATTTATAGATATAAATTGAGATTTATTTTCTGGCATAATTAAGGGGATTAAAAATATGCAAAGTGCGGGTTGGGTCAAGTTTTTGGTGTCATTGTTGGTGAGTGCGACGGAACTTTTAAATTTACAATTTTATTTGAATTGTAGTTTTGAAAATTAAAAATTAAAAAAAAAAATTGAAAATCCAAAAACCAAAAAAAAAAAAGTTTAAAAAAATATTTTCATTTTTAGCGTGCTATTTTATTTTCTGCAAATTTTTACATTGTTTATGCCTAGTTCTGGATCTAAAAATTTAGTGT
>NW_018252133.1:36234-48737 GCF_001263595.1 Phalaenopsis equestris | reverse complement strand
TATATATGTATATAATGAATGAGTGTTTGAAATGACTAAATATTAGAAAATAAAATTAATAAATATATATATTTTTATACAATTCTTGAGCTTTCTCCCCCTGCCCCCTTTCTCTTCCTTCCTGCAAGTTTAATAAAGGAAATCCTTGGACTTCGCACATCTTCTTCGCCCTCAAGTTTCTTCGAAGCGGATCTTGATTTTTCATGATTCCCCTAAAACAGAATCCTGCCAGCGCTACAGATTAAAATTTCATACAAATTGAGATCTCGTCATACACAGTTGAGCATGCACAAAGATTGTCTGCAAATTGAATTAAAATAGCAGAGAATGAAAAAAATAAAATGACATAATAAAAAGTAATAGAAGATAGAATGAGAATATTGCCTATAACAGAATCTGCAAGCGTGAATGAAGACAAATTCCACTAAAAAGTCATATAAAGTCCAAATATTTTTAAAACAATAACGAGAAGAATGTTTGCTTTGTTATAAAACAAGACTTTCAAGTAATCCCATGTATGATCATTTCGCTTTCTTATGGATTTTTATTTCCTTTATTAAAATTCTAATTAATACATGAATAACAAATGTTTAAATTATGTTAATCTCTATTTGGTGAGTATTTAAATTTGACTTTCTTTTAAAACAAAATTATATTAAAATGTCTTTTAAAGATCAAAAGAAATAAATATTAATTATATGAGAAGAATTTCATAAGGTTAATGGCATAAACCTTGTGAAAGATATGAATGTTTTGGACATAATCATATACAAATAGACAGGTAGAGAAGGGAGTTCTACTGATAGATAATTTGGAGATAGAACTGTGACAAGAAGATAAACATTTGTTCCAATCGAAGAAATTGCTTTATTCAATAGAACTAGCAAAAATATAAGTGAGTTAGCAAATCAGATGACTCATTGCCACCAACATCATTGGATACATGGACATGCTGAGTTACAATTAAAGTTGCACTTCAATTCTACCTTGGCAGATAAAAATACTGAAAGGATTTTGTTGAATCCAAACACGCCCAAGGAATGGAACGTTAGAGAGTGGGAGAGAGGGAGAGAGGGTGAGAGAGAGATAGTATAGTAGAGCACAACCAAAAATGCGAATCCTTTATTGTTAGTTCCCTCATTATGAGCCTTTAAGATGGTCCAAATTCTACAACGTTATATATTAGTCCCCTCATTATTAGCCCTTTCGGCGGATTTTTTGGTAATTACAAAAATATACACATATAATAAGAGTGGAGGATTGATTCGATCGATAAGAAGTTCGTCAGTCGTTCGTTATGCTTTGAGTCTGCCTATAATCGGTCCAAAAAAGGTTTCTTGCTGATCGTCCTGAGGGCAGATCATCACCCTGCGAGAAGCTCCATGGTATATTACTCCGATCGCTAGAACCAGATGCCTCCTTTGACGATCATCAAAAACCTCGTTTGATCGTTTGTATCCACCATATGACTTGTTCATTTTTCTCGAGATTCGTGCTGACATATTTTTCATATAGATATTTAGTTCTCTGATTATCTTGTTCTTCGAAAGTTTCACAACACATGAGGACAAGAGAATCTTTTTTTATGTGTGAGAGATAATTAAATGACATTATTACGCAATAATGAACTTCCCTGGATTTTCGTGCTCGACCCGCTAAAAATAAGCCATAGGATGAGGAGAGTTTGCACCTTATCCTTCTCTCTTCTACTCCTGGAAACTTGTGTCCTCTATTTGTGTTTGTTATCATGTCAAGAAAAGGAGCATTACGTGCTAACAAGGATGCCTTCCATAAGGCTATGGGTGACATGCAGGCAAAGGCTCGCAAGCTGAACATTAAAAGAAAGCTGGGAAGTGAGGTCTTCGCGGGGAAGTTAAGCAAGTAGAGGGTTGTGTAGAAGGTACACTTTGGGAGTGTGAAGAGCGAGCTGGGTCTTTGGGGTTAATTTGGGGTTGTTGCAGGAGAGGGCTGTGGAGCAGGTTGGAAACCATTTTGACGGTCACATTACAGGGCATTCGTTTCAAGTGGATGCTCCTGCTGGAGGAGAAAAGATGTATGTTCAAGTTGTTACGAGGGTTGTGATTCCTTAAGGAGTCCTTGAAGGGGAGTTGGTCGAAGTTCAGACATGGCTTTGACTAAAAAAGAATGGTTTTTCCTCTGAGGGTGGAGAGCTTGGGAAGCTAGTGAGGATCCTTTTTCTTACACCACATCTGAATGGGGGCAAACTTTGGGTATGTAGTTTTGAATTATATTTTGTATCTTTTTTTTATGTAGTTAATGTCATCTTGACTATTTGTTTTGTGTCAATAGATAATGATGTCAGTCTCACGGATATTTAGCAAGTCATCCCGGGAAGAGGGGGGGGAGTGGATGATGTGGTACGGGTTGCAGTGGGACAAGGTGTTATGGAGCAGGGTTTTGAGCAGGGTGCTGAGCAACATAGGATGGAGGGAAATCTATCCTTTGGTGGGGGCTAGAGTGTGGGTTATCAGGTTTCTTCTAGCGCTGCTAGGGGAGAGGAGGCGTCTGGTAAGCACAGAGTGTCCTTCAACTTTATAGTGTTACTGCTTGCATAGATGGAGGAGCATTTCCTTTGCGTTATGGGATATCCTTGGGCAGATGGTAAAGGAATTGCTGAAGTTCTGAAGAGGTTCAATCAGGTAAAGTGAGAGGTTGTTACTTTGTGCGAAGAATTTTCTACTTTCCTAACGGAGAAGTTTGTTGTTCAAGGGGAGATGACAAAATTCTACTTTGAGCTGTTGGCTGTTAGAGAGTCTCGCTGCTCGATTAATGGATGGTCATGATGATCTTTTTAGGTTGGGAGGAGAGTTCATATGAAAGGTTTACCACTGAGGGTTTATCTTGTGTGATGCAACAAGCAATCATGTGGTGATATTTTTTCTTTCGTAGGTAGTTGTTGGGGTTCTATGCGATGTACCCCCACTTTTTGTACAAAATTAAATAAAAATTAATTTTATTTTTGGTAATCATTAATTTACTCCAAGTAACATTTGTTCTATCACGTAAGTCATGTCACAACATTTTTGTCTCCCTATTTATTTGCTGGTCTTGAATGTATACGTGATTTTTATGGCAGTTGAGAACCCTTGCTCTGTTTTCTTTTCTCTGGGAACCCTTGCTCTGTTTTCTTTTCTCTGGGTCCCTCCACTTGTTTCTGTCTCCATTTCCTTTTTCTGTTGAAGTATGTTCGGCCCCATGGTTCAAAATTTTTTTCAAGAATTGTTTGGTTCAATTCTTGCTACTGAGGATTTGGTTCTCTATGATGCTGACGTGCAAGACATTCAGGACTGTTACATTATTGATCCTAGAATTCTCATGCAAATGACAGCAAGCCAAGAGTGGACCAATAATATTTTTTCACAAAGATAACTTTAAGATGGCTCTCTGATCCCGAAACTGCTAT
This sequence comes from Phalaenopsis equestris, assembly GCF_001263595.1. NCBI lineage: Eukaryota > Viridiplantae > Streptophyta > Magnoliopsida > Asparagales > Orchidaceae > Phalaenopsis > Phalaenopsis equestris. The sequence continues at coordinate 45,313 of NW_018252133.1, read as the reverse complement.
ATGCAACAGTATAACAATAATTCTAATTATATTTTTTTCACTTATATTTCTTTATTTCGCAACAAAACCAAAAATTTAATCTTGAAGAAAAATAAGAATTTAACTTTTAATTTATATATATTGGGATACTACACAAGTATACGTATCATTATCAAGTTATATAGGACTTTTTGATTAATACATGAATATCGAACCCACCGAGAAGATATGCAATATGCACTTTTTGGAAAACTTTCTATTTTTAAAAAGACAATTATTTAAACTAAAGACGTTTTCACAGTAAAGAAAGTTTAAATATTTTTGATAGTTTTAATGTTTTGAGAAAAACAGAACAAACTTATAAAGATAACTTCAGTTTTTGTAGAAAAAAGCACTAAATATGTAAATATCTTTCTCTTTATCATGAATTTGAAATAAGTATAGGAATTTTATTGTGGAAGTATGCATATTGTGTTGTGCCAAATAGGAGCAATAATATTCTTTACCCTCACTAGAGATGCTATATAGAACATTGGCTAATTAAAGTTTGAATAGTTCTGAAGACCGGCTAGGCAGAGAAGATACTATCTCTCACTCTAGAGTTTCCTCAATTCCCTCCACCTGAGGGCTAACATCTCGTATCAGAATCTAAAATAATAAACCAAGTTGGGGGCTTTAACCTGTCACTTTAAAGTCCTCTAACTCTACACCCTTCAAAGAATATTTCTCTATTTATTTGCACTTAATCATACGAACTACATTCTCATTCATACAACCTCATGTGATTCTTTCCAATTGTTGATTGAGATAATACCAGCCCCATTCTTACATGTTCTCACAATAAATTTAAACATCTGGATTGGCCAAATCAAGAAGTAAATGAAGTACATGGCTTTAAATCTTCACAACTTCTTCCAACATTAAAGACCAGTACTCTCCACAACTTCCATCCAACACTTAATTACTTATTATTTTAAGAAGAAAGATAAAGAAAATTACTCAGAATTGATGGAGAAAACAAGACCATACTTTAGTTTAAAATTAGAAATCATTGTCAAACCAACAACAAGTCTCAATTAAAACCAAATGTAGTCTAAAACAAAAGATAAAAACTTATCTCAAGTCCTCCACAAAACTATTGAAGTTCCTTTGAATCTCTTCTCTTTTACAACACTCTCAATATAAAACTAAAATAAAAAGGATAAATATGTGGTGCCTGAAAATCTCTCCAACTAACCCCCCAATTTTAGAACTTTCAAAACTTTCCCAGTACTTTCAAGTCCCTCTTTCAAAGTCTCAATCTTCCTTCTTTTATAATTCTCCAAAAGGAGCCTTGGTATCTCTTCAAAATGTGTCTTGATTCATTGTATTTCCCAAAGAGATGCATCATTTTAGAATAATTTTCGTCAAGGGTGCTTGTAACCACCTATTAAGCCAATAGGTGCCTCAAAAATCTCTTCAAAATTTGCGAAAACCATATTTACTCATCCAATAACTGCCACTGACGCTTAAGCGTAGGGCCTCTGGCGCTTAGGCGCAGCCTTCTCTGTTTAACTGGCGCTTAAGCGCCTGATCTAGCGCTTATGCGCCAAAACACTTTTGCACATTTTTCACTTATTTGCTTCAAATTTGATCCTTTTTCAATCCTTTAAGCATTTTTCACCTTTCTACCTGTATTTGAAAGAAAAACATAAGAATATATTCCATTAAAGCGCAATATCTCAAAAATAAGTATAAAAATGTGTTTAGAAACACTATATATTTTAGGCTTATCACTCTCCATCTGCTATTGTGTCAAGGGTTACGATCAATCTTCATCCGATATGGGATCATTCCTGCCATTGTTCTTCCAAATTCACATGTTAGTGTTATGACTTACGTTCTTTTTTTTCGAAGAATGAAAGTTACTTGATTGATTGAACTCTTCAACCACTTCTTTTCTTTTAGGATCAGGCGTGATGACTACATCCAATTTTTCCCAGGTCCTAAGATTCAATTGTTGGGCCTTGAGAATAAGGTGAAGGACTGAAAGACAAGGTTCTTAGTTGTTGATCCCGACTGTTTATATGCAACAGTATAACAATGACTTTAATTATAATTTAATTCTTTAATTTATGAGTTACATTCTTTGAAAACTTAATATCATATTTAAAGCCATTGTTAATTTATGAATTAAATTCTTGGTTGTTGATCCTGAGAAAATAAGAATTTAATTCTTTAATTTATATATTGGGACACTACGCAAGTATACATATCATTATCAAGTAACATAAAACTTTTTTATTAAGACCTGAATATCAAATCCACAAGGAATTTATGCAATATGCTCTATTGAATAAGAAACTTTCTATTTTAAAAAGTTAATTACTTAAACTAGAATAAGTCTTCACATTCACCTTAGTGATGGGCGTTAGAGGTAACAACACTACCTCCCAGCTATCATATTTAACTCCAGCCTACTCACATAAATAAAAGATCAAGGAAGAAAATCCTAGACCTGCAGAAGTAATGACAGTGGCATAACTGATGATAGTCTGATAAGTCAATGCTCTCATATTGATGAGCTTTCCTTCCTGGATACAATAATTTAACCTCCCTCTCTCTCTCTGGTCACTTCATTGAGATGATTCGTTGGTAGCAGACGAGCAGAAATCAAATAGTGTCAGGTCTTTGAAGGTGCACATAACTTTGAAGTTGGGAAGTTGACTCTCCTCTCATTAGTGATCTTCTAAAGTCCTCTTCTAACAGTCAAGCAAGAAATAATCTTGTATAACTCCACTTCAGTCATACTATAATTTGCATCAAAGCATAACATATCAGGTGGCAGATGATAAAAAAAATTTATTACCTCTGGTGAAAAAGGTACCAACTTTCCTTGAACCATAACTCTATTGTCTTCAGCCTCAGGGAGGTTTGCATAGAACTCCCTAACAACAAATTTAAAAGCCCCCCCGCCACAACAGAGAAATAACAGAATCGTTCATACTATCGGTGAACAATCAAATCTTCTACATCTCCACCTGGATTCCTAAAACCCCAATTCCTAAAACACCACTCCTGAATCAGTTTTTGTGATTGCAATGCATCACTGTACCGATCCTGAGCCTTCGAATTAATAAATTTACTCGAATCGAAAGGGCTCTTTCCTTTGCTCCTCTTCATTCTTGATGTCATTCTACATTCTACAATTCTTGGTGTCATTCTACAAATTTTATAAATTCCAAAAATAAATTCAAAAATCAAGTCTAAATTACTAAACTAAACTTCCAAAGTATAAACTACACACCCCATGCAATTTCCATAGTTTTTTTCTCATTTTTCACCATGACTAGTGAATTTTTGAATTTCTCCAAATATGCTCAAATTACATAGTGAAAATCCAAAATTTTTGCATAGAAGTAAAGCTCTTACCTCAAGGAACTTGTATCTAGGAAATTTCACTTGATTCCACCAAGAAATCTTCACTTTAGATGTGCCCTAGCCCTAAAAAATTGTGAACTCGAGAGGTTGAAGGTGACGGTGGAGTTAAAAATGGTGAATTTCGGGCTGAAATGTCACTTTTAACCGTTCACAAATCGGCTTTCGTGAACTGGTGCTTAAGCACTGGTAAATGGCGCTTAGGCTCCTCCCTCTAGGGTTGGCGCATGCGTAAGGGCGAGATGTTCGCTTAGGCGCCAGTGCATAATTTTCAAAATTTTCAAATTAAAGTAAAATGCACTACTTGCCTTAGTAAACCACCCTTAAATGATCTCATAGCACATAAATGACTATTTTCAACTTCCTATAACTCCCCTCTCTCTCAAAATTCTCCATTACAACTATTTCAATTCGAGGCTAAAAATAACACAAATTTTCACACAAACAAACTTATATATTCACAAACAAGTACAAATACCTTTAAACACTTAATTCTCACTCCAAATAGTCTAGGATGAGAAAAGTTTCCTAAATACAAATACACAATAATCATTTTATAATTAAACACATATAAGAAGTCATAAATACTAAAAACAAGACTTAAATACTAAACCATTTGAGAGCAACAACTTCTAACACTCAAATTTTAACACTAAACTTAATTTCATTCTTCATTCGAAGGAACAAATTCCTGTCTTTTATTAGACTCTCTAAGAATATAAAGTTGATAAAACGAACGGTAGTGACGAGCTCTGATACTATCTTCTTCAATCCACTTTTGCTTTATGAACATCACCTTGTTTGCTTCCTCTATATAACTTGTGTGGCTAAATTGCATCTTCAATTTCCATCCAATATGCTCTAGATGTGCATGTAACTAAAGTACCTTGGTCTCCAGTAAAGCCATATCATTCTCAATTTTTTTAATCTTCTCTGTTATCCCTTCAATACTAACGGCTAAGAAACCGTTATACATCTCTTGTGCACTTTGACTAAGGAACCTCTTCCTCATGGTTTCTTCCTTCTTCTTCAAATCCATCTCCCATGAAGACATTTTCTCTAAATCTCAGTTTCTCTTAGACTTTTAGGGCTATAAATGATCTAGGGTGAAATTCCTTCACAAAACCCTTCTATTTGTAGACCTAAATCCTTTCAATAACTCCTAGACACATTTAGAAACTGCCTTAGCATGTTTTTATAAACTAATTGGTGGTTAAACCTTCTAGAATATTAATTTCGCACATGTGTTTAAACTACCGAGCTTCAGCGCCGGTGCAGATTTTTGCACCAGTTAACTTAACGTCCAAATTCTCATTCTAACATGTCTTGGTTACTAAATAAAGTCTTAAAATATTTACTAACACATAATAGTTTCAAAAATACTATCCCAATTTTCTTAATCACGCATAAAGCAATAATCAAAATAAAAACACCCTGATAACTATGGGTTGCCTCTCACAAAGCGCTTGGTTTTACGTCGTCAGCCTGATGTAACCAGTGCTTATTCTGGTTGACCTAACATCATTCCATCATTAAGTTTATGCCGATCCTCTATAAAATAAGGTTTCAATCTATGTCCATTAACTTAAAATATTTTCTCAGACTTAGGATCTTTAATATCCACAGCTCCATAAGGATAAACTTTTATCACAACAAATGGGCCCATCCACCTGGACTTCAGTTTGCCCGGAAATAAGCTTAACCTTGCATTATATAACAAAACTTGTTGCCCTGGCTAAAAAATTTTAGTAAGAATCCTTTGATCATGCCACATTTTTATCTTTTCTTTATAAATCTTAGCAATCTCATAAGATTCATTCATTATCTCTTCAAGCTCATTTAATTGAAGTAACCTTTTCTCACCAGAATCTTTTAAATTATAATTGAACTCTTTAATCGCCCAATATGCTTTATGCTGAAGCTCAACTAGTAAGTGACAAGCTTTCCCAAATATTAGCCTATATAGGGACATTCTTATAGGAGTTTTGTATGCAGTCCTATATGCCCACAAAGCATAGTCAAGTTTGACTGACCAATCCATTTTTGTTGGATTGACAGATTTTTCCATAATTTTTTTTAATTTCTCGATTGGATAATTCAACCAAACCACTTGTCTGAGGATGATAAGCAGTAACAATCCTATGATTTATATGATATTTCTGTAATAACTTCTCCATTATGAAATTTCTGAAATGACTTTCCCCATCAGTAATGATAACTCTTGGTTTCCTAAATCTACAAAATATGTTTGTTTTCAAAAATTTTACAACACTTTGAGTATCACATCGACGTAAAGCAACAACTTCTATCCATTTGGATACATAGTCCACTGCTAATAGAATATATAAATTTTTGAAAGATGGTATAAATGGTCCCATGGTATAAAACCAAACATCAAATATTTTAACTTCTAGCATATAATTGAGGGGAATCTCATGTATTCTAAAAATATTGTCTACTCGTTGACATCAATCACAAGTTTTGATATAAGCATTAAAAGATCTAAAAATTGTAGGCCAATAGAATCCAGATTGTAAAATTTTGTTTGTTATTTTATCAACACCAAAATGTCCCCCAAAATCAAAATTATGACATTTTTAGATTATTTCATAAGTTTCTTCTAATGGTACACATCTTCGAATAATTAGACCCTTTCCTTGTTTATATAAAAATGGGTCATCCTAAAAAAAGTCTTAGCTTCAGAAATAAATTTTCTCTTTTGTTGGTATGTCATTCCATAGGGTATAATATCGCTAACAATAAAGTTCACAATGTCGACATACTACCGAACACACCACTCATTAATAGTGAACAATTTTTCATCTAGAAAATATTAATTAATTTCTTTTTCAAAATAGAGTGACTTTTCTAACTCAAGCCTGGACAAATGATCAGTAATCTGATTTTCAGTCCCCTTTTGATGTACTATTTCATACTATTTCAAAATCAAATTCTTACAAAAGAAGAATCCATCTTATAAGTCTAGGTTTAGCATCCTTCTTTCATTAAGTACTTAATAGCAGAATGATCTGTATGCACTACACAATGAGTTCCAATTAAATGTGTTATAAATTTATCAAAAGCATATAATTGCTAATAACACTTTTTCAGTTGTTGTATAATTGATTTGAGTTTCATTAAGTGTTTTACTAGCATAGTCAATTACTTTGAAAATTTTATCATATATTTGTCTTAAAAGAGCTCCTATAGCATAATCACTAGCATCACACATCAATTCAAAAGATTTTCCCCAGTTTGATGAAACTATAATTGGTGCAGTGATTAATTTTTCTTTTCATAAATTAAAAGCTTTTAGGCATTCTTCATCAAAATTGAAAATTGCATCTTTCTTAAGTAAATGGCATAAAGGCTTAACAATCTTTGGGCTTAGCAATCTTTGAAAAGTCTATAATATATCGCCTGTAGAATCCAACATGTCCTAAAAAACTCCTAATTTTCTTTACATTTGTTTGAAAAGATAAATTAGCGACCACTTGAATTTTAGCAAGTTCTACTTCCATACCATTTTTTGATATTTTTTTGATATTGGATGATCTAATACAATTTCTCTTGCTGCCATAAATTGGCATTTTCCCCAATTAAGGACTATATTTGTTTCTTAAAAACGCTTAAGAACTTTAGATAAATGTTCTAAATATGAGTCAAATGAAGTTCCAAACACTGAAAAATCATCCATGAATACTTCAATCCCTTTTTCAATTAAATAAAAAAAATTACCATCATATATCTTTGAAATGTAGCAGGGGAATTACATAAACCAAAAGGCATCCTTCTGAAAGCAAAAGTACCATAAAGACTGCTAAAATTTGTTTTCTCTTGATTCTTAGGAGATATTTGTATTTGGTGATAACCAATATATTCATCCAAAAAACAAAAGTACTTATGTCCAGCTAGTCTATCCAGCATTTGATCTAGAAAGGGTAATGAAAAATGATCTTCCCTAATAGCAAGACTTAATCTTCTATAATCAATGCATGTTCACCACCCTATAACTTGTCTAGCATGTATTAATTCATTATGTTCATCCACAGTTACGGTTATTCCTTTCTTAGGAACACAGTGAATTGGACTAACCCATGCACTATCTGAAATAGGGTAGATAATTCCAGCATCCGACCACTTTAAAATTTCTTTCTTAACAACTTCTTTCATAATAGGATTCAGTCTCCTTTAAGGGTCAAACCTAGGATTGTAGTTCTCTTCCATATGAATTTTATGCATATAAATTGAAGGACTGATTCCTTTAATATCAGCAATTGCCCTTCCAAAGGCCTTCTTAAAATTATTCAGAGTTTTCATCAACCTTTCTTCTTCTTCTATCATTAATTTTGAGAAAATTATAACTGGTAAAGTAAAGGAATCTCATAAAAAGGCATATTTTAAATGTTCAGGAAGTAATTTCAACTCAAGTTCTAGAGGTTTTTCAATTGATGGATATAATGATTTAACTTTGTCTATTGTGTCCAAAATTTCAAAACTTTCTCGAACATAGTTTGATGCTTCTTTAAAAATTTCTTCACGTCGATATAATTCCTCTTCTTGATCGTGTTCCAAATCTTTTTCTTCAAAATTTGTTTTGAAATGACATTCACTTAAATATCTTATAACATCCATCCTATAACATTCATCATCTTTACCTTTTGCAGGATATTTCATTAATCTTCAAATATTCGAAGTAATAGTTTGATCATTGACACACATTATTAATTTCCCTTTCTGGACATCTATCATTGCTCTTCCTATGGCTAGGAAAGGGCTAGGAAAGGGCTCCCCAAAATTATAGGTATCTCTTTATCTTACTCCATATCTAGCACAATGAAATCAATAAGAAAGATAAATTGACCTGTTTTCACTAGGACATCTTCTATAACTCCTTTAGGGTATGTTATCAAACGATTTGCTAACTACAGAGTTACAGTAGTAGGGCTTATTTTTCCTAATCCCAATCTTTTGAATATTGATAATGACATAAGGTTAATTCTTGCACCTAAATCACATAAATCATTCCCATAAAATTTATCTCCTATTGCACATGGAATTGTAAAACTATATTACACCCAAAGTTTAGAAGTCTATTTGAATCTCTACATGTTAAACTAAAATAAAATATAGAAAATTTTATCAAAAAATTAATTTTACTCCTATCTTTAGTTTTATACTTGTATAATTAGGATGTAAAAATTCATGTTAGCATGTTATTTCAATTTTTGTTTCCTGCCTATATAATTATATGATGCTAAACTGTTTAATCTATTAAAAATTTAAGTTTGGGTGGGATAAAAAATATTTTCAAAACTGGAATTTTATTTGTTCTCAAATATGCTACAAGTAAATTTGATTTTAAAAGAAAAATTTATTATGTATATGAAGTTATATTAGGGAAGTAAAATCTGATTTTAGAAATGAGTAAGAAAATTTAGTTAAAATTTTAAATAATGAAGAAAAAATTTAAGTTAAAAACTTTTAGTATAGAAAATGATTAATATAAGTGACTATCTTTAGTAAGAAAAATTATATTTTTAAAAAATTTAGATAATTTAGACTTTTATTCTTAATACTTAAATTTCGTTTATTAAAATGATTTGCAAAACTATTATTATATTTATAAGTAAAAGTTTTATATCAAGACTTTACTTTAGGAAAGGAGAAGTGGAATTCAAAA
>NW_018252133.1:35132-36108 GCF_001263595.1 Phalaenopsis equestris | reverse complement strand
AAATTATTTTTAATAAAAATTTTTAAGTAGAGAAAATAAAAGAACTAAAATCTAAATTTAGAGAACTTACAATATTTTTAAATTAGATAGAAACTCATATTTTCAAAGTTCTTAACATTAAAAATTTTCAAACTTTAAGTTGGTCTCATTTACTAATTATTTTTTCAAGATTGGACTACTATATTTCTAAATCTAAATTTTAGTAACTCCTAAAGAAACTCATATAGATATCAGACATAATCAGTTTTTAAAGATTGAAGTGTCACTTGAGGACAAGTAACATTTTAAGTTTGGGGGATTTTGATACACCTAAAATATACAGTATTTTTAGACACATTTCTATAACTATTTTGAGATATTGCACTTTAATGGAAGGTATTTTTGTGTTTTTTTTTTTGCAGATACAAGCACAAATGCAAAAAAATGTTTAAAGGAGTTAAAAAGTATCAAATTTAGAGGAAAAAAAGTGAAAATTTGTGCATAAGAGTTTTGGTACCTAAGCGCCAGTTAAAGAGAGAAGGCCGTGCCTAAGCGCCGAGACCCCGCGCTTAAGCGCCAATGGTAGTTACTAGACAAGTAAAATTGGTTTTCACAAATTTTAAAGAGGTTTTTGAGGCACCCATTAGCATAATAGGTGGTTGTAACCACCATGGACAAAAATTATCATGAAAGGTTGCATCTCTTGGGCAAATACAGCGAATCAAGACACATTTTGAAGAGATCTCAAGACACCTCTTGGAAAACTATAGAAGAAAGAAGAGAGGAATTAGAAAAGAGTCCTGAAAATATTGGCAAGTTTTGAAAGTTCTTTTCCGGGGAGTTAGTTCGGAGAGATTTTCAGGAACCACTTTTTATCTACTTTATCCTTTTTTTAATTTTATTTTGAGTGATTATAAAAGAGAAAAGATTCAAAGGAACTTTAAGAGTTTGGTGGAGGACTTGAGATAAGTTTTTATCTTTTTTTTAGACTACTTTT
>NW_018252133.1:30049-35032 GCF_001263595.1 Phalaenopsis equestris | reverse complement strand
TTTATCTTTGATAAGTAATTAAAAGTGTTGGATAGAAGTTGGAGAGAGTATTGATCTTTAATGTTGGAATAATTTGTGATGATTTAAATTCATGCACTTCATTTACTTCTTGATTTGGCTTATTTAGATGTTAAAATTTGTTGTGAGAACATGTAAGAACCAGGATGGTATTGTCTCAGTCAACAATTGGAAAGAATAACATGAGGTTGTATGAGTGATAATGTAATTCATATGATTGAGTGCAAATAAATACGAAAATATTCTTTGATGGGTGTAGAGTTAGAGGACTTTAAAGTGATAGGTTAAAGCCTCCAACTTGGTTTATTGTTTTAGGTTCTGATACTAGAATGTTAGCCCCCAGGTGGAGGGAATCAAGGGAACTCTAGAGTGAGAGCTAGTATCTTTCCTGCCTAGTCGGTCTTCAGAACTATTCAAATATTAAATTAGCCAATGTTCTTTATAGCGTCTCTAGTAAAAGTAAAGAATATTATTGCTCCTATTTGACACAACACAATTTGCATACTTTCACAATAGAATTCCTATACTTATTACTGATTCATGATAAGAAGAAAGATATTTTCATATTAAATACTTTTCTTCTACAAAAACATTAGTTATCTTTTTAGTAGTTACTATTTCGGTAAAATATCAAAAATACCAAAAATATTTAAATTTTAAATTCTTACAAAAATTGTTTTTAGTTTATGTAATTTTCTTTTTAAAAATAAAAAAATTTCTAGAAAGTGTATATTGCATGATCTTCCCTATGGGTTCGATATTCAAGTCTTAATCAAAAAGTCCTATATTACTTGATAACGATATGTATACTTGCGTAGTATCCTAATATAAATATATATAAATTAAAAAGTTAAATTCTTATTTTTCTTCAAAATTAAGTTTTAGTTTTGTTGCAAAATAAGGAAACATAAGTGTAAAATACCAGCAAAACTATTTCTATATCGTGCATAAGCATTAAGTATCCACGAGTATCAGTAACCACCATAAATAAACCATGGACCAATAGAAACCCCATTTGGGTCCTCTATGTACTGGGTACTGGTCTTAGCTAAACCCTAGCCTAGAGCCAGAGGGTTTATGGAACCATCTACATGAGTCTCCCAAAGGATTAAGGGATCAAAGTTAAGAAAATTTTAGGTTTGCATTTGTGAGTGATTGTGAGTTAGGTGATTGTAGTGAGTGCCTTAGCTTTAGACCAACACCCAGGGTCAACCCTAAGGTCAAACAGACCTATGGGAACTCTCCTTGAGCTCTCTCATAATGACCCCACCTACTAAGTGCTAGAGGTTAAGACAAATTTGAAGAGCTTCAAATTCAGTAAAGAGAAGTTTATAATTTCTAATGGTGAGGGTTCCTTTTCTGTTTTCTAGGAATAGTCAACAGAAAAGTTCTATGGTTAGACCCTAGGCTATTAAAGAGGAAAAACTATACCTCGACCAAAAGTGTGGTCAAAACAAACAAAACATCTCAGTGAAGTTACCAAAAAGAGAGCGACATTAAATTATTATATCCAGGAAGGAAAGCTCATCAACATTGGAGCTTTGATATATCAGACTATCATCAGTTCTGCCACTGCCGCTACTACTGTAGGTCTGGGATTTGCTTCCTTGATCTTTTATTTATGTGAGCAGGCTGGAGTGAAATATGAAAGTTGGGAGCAAGTATTGTTGCCTCTAAAGCCTATTACAAAGGTGAATATGAAGACTTATTCTAAAAATTTTATTTTTGGCTAGAGAGGAGGATTTTCAAGGAGTTATGGAATGGAAACGTCTGCTGCTTCTACATCTAGAACATCTACCTCACGTGCTTCTACTTCTAGAGGTGAGTCTACTGAGACCCAAGTTCATATATTTCATATATAACAGGGGATGATGGACAATATTAATTATACCGCTAATAAAGTTTAGAATTTAAAGCATTTTGCAGAACATACTGATAAGTATAATAAAAGGAAAAGTGATTGTGAACAGAAATTTCACTCAGCTTTGGAAAGCCTCATTAGGGGTAACCTAAGAGTGCAATTTCCTCCATATCTTAGATACCCCGATTATGAGCTTGCAGATGTTTGGAATAGCAATGATTCTGAGAAGGGTAGGATTAAGAGATTTATTCTTATGTTTGTATTATGTTATGGACTATGTAGTATGGGCTTGCTACATTTGCGTTTCTGTGTTTATTTGGACTATGTGATGTGTGTTGGACTTATGTTTAGTTGTTATTGTGATGTTTGTGTTTTGTTAGTACTTTATTTTAAATTCTAGGATACTAACTGTTGTTGTGTGTTTAGTATTGTGTTAGTTAGTTAAGGATTGAATTTAATTCTATATCTTTTAGAAAGTTGAAAATCTTGCTGAATTTAGTTTTAAATTTTAAACTTTGAAAACTGCTACCCTATATTTTTCTTTTATCTTGTTAGTGTGTTAGTTTTTATGTTAAGACTGGTTTATGTTATTTTATGTTAAGACTGGAAATCAAAGTTAGTGTGTTTGTTTGTTTTCATGTTTGTACGTACTACTTAGAAGTCTACTAAATTTCTACATGTTGAATTGAAATGAAAATGATTGAAAATTAATCAAAAATTAATTTTACTCCTATTTTTAGTTTTATACTTGTATACCTAGGATATAAAAATTTGTTTAAGCATGTTCTTTCAATTTTCATTTCTTCTTATATATATTTGATGCTAAACTGATTAATCTCTTAAAAATTTAAGTTTGGGGGGAATGAAAAATAATTTCAAAACTTCAATTTCATTTTTTCTCAAATGTGCTACAAGTAAAATTGATTTGAAAAGAAAAATGATCATGTATATGAAGTTATAATAGGGAAGTAAAATTTGATTTTAGAAATGAGTAAGAAAATTTAGTTGAAATTTTTAGTAATGAAGAAAAACTTTAAGTTAAAAGTTTTTAGTGTAGAAAATGTTTAATATAAGTAACTATCTTTAGTAAGGAAAATTGTACTTTTGAAAAATTTAGAAATTTAGACTTTTATTTTTAATACTTAAATTTCTTTTGTTGAAAATAATTTTCAAAACTATTTTTATATTTATAAGTGAAAGATTTATATCAGAACTTTGCTTTAGGAAAAGAGAATTGGAATTCAAAACCATTAAAGGCTTATCCAGGTATAGTTCTTGCTTGAAAAAGAAAAATAAAAAGAAAAAAAAGAAAAAAAAGAGAAAAGAAAAAGAAAAGGAAAAAAGAAAAGAAAAGAAAAAACAAAAGGAGGAGAAACTTGAGGATTAGTGCCTAATAAAAAATTGGTTCCACATTGGAATTTTTTAAAGTATGAGACTTGATAAAATCTTAAGCTTAAAAATATAATATAGTTTGTAAATTCATTTGAAATAAAAATTTTTTAAGTATAAATAATAAAAGAATTAAATTTTAAATTTGGAAAATCTACAATATTTATGAATTAGATAAGAACTCATATTTTCATATTTAATAACATTAAAAATTTCAAAAGTTTAAGTTGGTCTCATTTACTGAATATTTTTTCAAAATTGGACTACTATATTTCTAAATCTAAATTTTAGTAACTCATCTACATATCATACTAATTTAGTTTTTAAAGATTGAAGTGTCACTTGAGGACAAGTAATATTTTAAGTTTGGGGGATTTTGATACACCTAAAATATATAGTATTTTTAGACGCATTTTTATACCTTCTTTTTTAGATATTGCGTGTTAATAGAAGGTAATTGTGTGTTTTTCTTTCAAATACAAGTAAAAAGTTGAAAAATGCTAAAAGTAGTGAAAAATGATCAAATTTGGAGCAAAGAGCTGAAAATTTTGCTAAAGTGTTTTCGCGCCTAAGCGCCAGATCCGACGTTTAAGAACCAGTCTAACCACCAGAGGCTCCGCGCTTAAGCGCCAGAGTTAGTTATTTGGCATTTTTCTTCATTTGGCTGAATTTTGGAGAGGTATTTGAGGCACCTATTGGCTAAAGAGGGTGGTTATGACCACTGGGAACAAAAATATTATTAAACGACTTGCAAAAGAAGGCATCCTTTGGAGAATACATCGAATTGAATTTGGACACATTTTGAAGAGTTTCCAAGGCACATTTTGGAGATTTTTAAAAGATGGAAGTTGAGACATTTGAAGGTGGGAGCTTGGAGAGGGAGAGAGTGTTGAGCCTTGAGAAGCTCGTGGAGAATCTTGTGGATAGATTCAAGCACCACACAAATTTACTTTATCATTTATATTATTAGTTTATTTTGAGAGTGTTGTAAAAGATAAGAGATTCAAAGGAACTTCAAGAGTTTGGTGGATGATTTGAGATAAGTTCTTATCTTGTGTTTTGAACTACTTCTGGTTTTAATTGAGATTTCTTGTTAGTTTGACAATGATTTCTACTTTTAAACTAAAGTGTGGTTTTATTTTCTCCATGGATTCTTAGTAGTTTTCTTTATCTTTCTCTTTAAAATGATAAGTAATTAATGTGTTGAATGGAAGTTGTGGAGAGTATTGATCTTTAATGTTGGAAGAAGTTGTGATGATTTAAATCCATGAAATTCATTTACTTCTTGATTTGGCCTGTCCAGATGTTCAAATGTGTTGTGAGAACATGTAAGAACTGGTCTGGTTTTGTCTCAGTCAACAATTAGAAAGAATTACATGAGGTTGTATGAATGAGAATGTAATTCATATGATTTAGTGCAAATAAATAGTAAAAATATCCTTAAAGGGTGTGGAGTTAGAGGACTTTAAAGTGACAGGTTAAAGCCCCCAACTTGGTTTATTATTTTAGATTCTGATAAGAGATGTTCGCTCCCAGGTGGAGGAAATTGAGGGAACTCTAGAGTGAGAGCTGGTATCTTCATTGCCTAGTCGGTCTTCAGAGCTATTCAAACTTTAAATTAGCTATAGCATCTCTAGTAAAGGTAAAAAATATAAATGTTCCTATTTGGCACAACACAATTCGCATCCTTCCACAACAGAATTCTTATACTTATT
>NW_018252133.1:8544-29860 GCF_001263595.1 Phalaenopsis equestris | reverse complement strand
TCAAGTCTTAATAAAAAAATCTTATATTACTTGATAACAATACATATACTTGCGTAGTATCTTAATATACAAATAAAAGAATTACATTCTTATTTTCTTTAAGAACAAGTTTTGACTTGATTGCAAAGTAAGGAAATATAAGTGAAAATATAATCAAAGACATTGTTATATCAGACTATCTTTAGTTCTGCCACTGCCGCTACTAATGCAGGTCTGGGATTTGCTTCCTTGGTCTTTTTTTTTATGTGAGAAGGCTGGAGTGAAATATGATTGTTCAGAGCAAGTACAGTTTCCTCTAAAGCCTATTAAAATGGTGAATATGAAGACTTATTCTGAACATTCTATTTTTGGCTGGAGAGGAGGATTTTCAAGAAGTTATGGAATGGAAACGTATGCTGCTTCTACATCTAGACCATCTACCTCACGTGCTTCTACTTCTAGAGGTGAGTCTACTAAGACCCATGATCAATTATTACAGAGGATGATGGACAATATTAATTATACCGCTAATAAAGTTTAGAATTTAAATCATTTTGTAGAACATACTGATAAGTATAATAAAAGGAAAAGTGATTATGAACAGAAATTTCACTCAGCTTTGGAGAGCCTCATTAGGGGTAACCTAAGAGTGTAATTTCCTCCATATCCTAGATACCATGATTATGAGCTTGCAGATGTCTGGAATAATGATGATTCTGAGAATGAGGGGTAGGATTAAGAGATTTATTTTTATGTTTGTATTATGTTATGGACTATGTAGTCTGGGCTTGCTACATTTGCATTTATGTGTTTATTTGGACTATGTGATGTGTGTTGGACTTATGTTTAGTTATTTTTGTGATGTTTGTGTTTTGTTAGTACTTTGTTTTAAATTCTAGGATACTAACTGTTGTTGTGTGTTTAGTACTGTGTTAGTTAGTTAAGGATTGAATTTAATTCTATATCTTTTGGAAAGTTAAAAATCTTGCTCAATTTAGTTTTTAATTTTAAACTTTGAAAACTGCTACCCTATGTTTTTCTTTTATCTTGTTAGTGTGTTTGTTTTTATGTTGAGACTGGAAATCAAAGTTAGTGTGCTTGTTTGTTTTTATGTTTGTACCCACTACTTAGAAGCCTACTAAATCTCTACATGTTAAATTGAAATGAAAATGATAGAAAATTAATCAAAAATTAATTTTACTCCTATTTATAGTTTTATACTTGTATACATAAGATACAAAAATTCCTGTAAGCATGTTCTTTCAATTTTCATTCCTACTTATATATATCTGATGCTAAACTGTTTAATCTCTTAAAAATTTAAGTTTGGGGGCGAAAACTTGAATTTTATTTTTTCTCAAATGTGCTACAAGTGAAATTGATTTGGAAAGAAAAATGATCATGTATATCAAGTTATATTAGGGAAGTAAAATTTGATTTTAGAAATGAGTAAGAAAATTTAGTTGAAATTTTTAGTAATGAAGAAAAACTTTAAGTTAAAAGTTTTTAGTGTAGAAAATGTTTAATATAAGTAAATATCTTTAGTAAGGAAAACTGTATTTTTGAAAAATTTAGAAATTTAGACTTTTATTTTTAATACTTAAATTTCTTTTATTGAAATTAATTTTCAAAACTATTATTATATTTATAAGTGAAAGATTTATATCAAGACTTTGCTTTAGAAAAGGAGAATTGGAATTCAAAACCATTAAAGGTTTGTTTAGATATAGTAATCCTTGCGTGAAAAAGAAAAAGTAAAAGAAAAAAAATGAAAAAAATGAAAAAGAAAAAGAAAAAGAAAAGGAAAATAGATAAGAAAAGAAAAAATTAAGGGAGGAGAAGCTTGAGGATTAGTGCCTAATCAAAAATTGGTTCCACATTGGAATTTTTTAAAGTATAAAACTTGAGAAAATCTTAAGCTTAAAAATATAATATAGTTTGTAAAATTATTTAAAATAAAAGTTTTTAAGTGAAGATATTAAAAGGAATAAATTCTAAACTTGGATTCTAAATTTGGAAAATCTCTAAATTTGGAAAATCTACAATATTTCTGAATTGGATAGGAACTCATATTTTCATATTTCTTAACATTAAAAATTTCTAAGCTTTAAGTTTGTCTCATTTACTGATAATTTTTTCTCAATTGGACTACTATATTTGTAAATCTAAAATTTTTTAACTCATTTACATATCATACTAATTTAGTTTTTAAAGATTGAAGTGTCACTTGAGGACTAGTAACATTTTAAGTTTGGGGGATTTTGTTACACCTAAAATATATAATATTTTTAGACGCATTTTTATACCTATTTTTTTAGATATTGCGCTTTAATAGAAGGTATTTATGTGTTTTTCTTTCAGATACAAGTAAAAAGGTGAAAAATGCTAAAATGAGTGAAAAAGGATCGAATTTAGAGCAAAAATGTGAAAATTGTGCTAAAGTGTTTTGGCGCCTAAGCGACAGATCCGACGCTTAAGCATTGCGCCTAAGAAGACATTGCGCCTAGAGCCAGAGGCCCCTCGCTTAAGCGCTAGAGGTAGTTATTTGGCGGTTTTCTTCATTTGGCTAAATTTTGAAGAGATATTTGAGGCACCTATTGGCTAAAGAGGGTGGTTATGACCACTAGGAACGAAAATATTATTAAATGACTTGCAAAAGGAGGCATCTCGTGGAGAATACATCGAATTTGGACACATTTTGAAGAGTTTCCAAGGCACATTTTGGAGATTTATAAAAGATGGAAGTTGAGACATTTGAAGGTGGGAGCTTGAAGAGGGAGAGAGTATTGAGTCTTGAGAAGCTCGTGGAGACTATTGTGGAGAGATTCAAGCACCACACAAATTTACTTTATCCTTTATATTTTTAGTTTATTTTGAGAGTTTTGTAAAAGAGAAGAGATTTAAAGGAACTTCAAGATTTTGGTGGAGGATTTGAGATAAGTTTTTATCTTCTGTTTTGAACTACTTCTGGTTTTAATTGAGATTTCTTGTTCGTTTGACAATGGTTTCTACTTTTAAACTAAAGTGTGGTTTTGTTTATCCCATGGATTCTGAGTAGTTTTCTTTATCTTTCTCTTTAAGATGATAAGTAATTAAAGTGTTGGATGGAAGTTGTGGAGAGTATTAATCTTTAATGTTGGAAGAAGTTGTGATGATTTAAATCCATGAACTTCATTTACTTCTTGATTTGACCTGTCCAGATGTTAAAATTTGTTGTGAGAACATGTAAGAACCGATCTGGTACTGTCTCAGTCAACAATTAGAAAGAATTACATGAGGTTGTATGAATGAGAATGTAATTCATATGATTTAGTGCAAATAAATAGTGAAATAATCTTTAAAGGGTGTGGAGTTAGAGGACTTTAAAGTGACAGGTTAAAGCCCCCAACTTGGTTTGTTGTTTTAGATTCTGATATGAGATGTTAGCCCTAGGTGGAGGAAATCAAGGGAACTCTAGAGTGAGAGCTGGTATCTTCGCTGCCTAGCCGCTCTTCAGAATTATTCAAACTTTAAATTAGCCAATGTTCTTTATAGCATCTCTAGTAAAGGTAAAGAATATAATTGCTCCTATTTGGCACAACATAATTTGCATACTACCACAATAGAATTCCTATGCTTATTAATGATTCATGATAATAAGAAAGATATTTTCAAATTTAGTGCTTTTCGTTTACAAAAACTCAGGTTATCTTTTTAAATTGTTACTGTTTTGTTAAAATATCAAAATACTAAAAAGATTTAAATTTTAATTTCTGCGGATACATCTCTAGTTTAAGTAATTATCTTTTTAAAATTGAAAGTTTGTTATTCAATAGAGCATATTGCATAATTTTCCTATGGGTTCGATATTCAGGTCTTAATCAAAAAGTCCTATATTACTTAATAACGATACATATACTTGTGTAGTATCCCAATATGCAAATTAAAGAATTACATTCTTATTTTCTTAGGAACAAGTTTTGACTCGATTGCAAAGTAAGAAAATATAAGTGAAAATATAATCAGAGACATTGTTATACCGTTGCATATAAGTAGTTATCGGGGAATCACTGTACACATCTTCTACATGATAAATTCATTAATTATCCTTAGAGTAAACTCCACCCACTCTACCATTTTCCCACGAAAAAACACATAGTCTTCAGAAGTCTCCTAAAAATTGGCATAGAACTCCATCACTACACCAACAATAGCCTCGACACCAACAATATATTCCTCCATCCAAAACTGCTAAACTTAGAAATGACATAACATCGTTTTGTCAGATTGATGGAGAGTCAATATATAAGGCTTGGGAGAGATTTAAAGATCTTCGTAGAAAGTGCCCTCATCATTCGTTACCAGATTGGAGTAAGTTTAGCAGTTTATCCCATTGTCGAGCATTGATTAATCTTTCAATTTTTCCACCTGGATTTTTAAATCCTTGATTCAAAATTACTTATTTAGTTGTAATTAGACTATAAAAGCAAAGGTTGGCCTTGTAATTGACAAACATTTGATCATTAAAATCCACCTTAATCTTTCCTTTGCTCATTCTTGGTGTCATGGTAAATATACGAAAATTTGATAAAATCCAAATAAATTCTCAAAAATTCTGAAAATCACAATGTGGAACATTTTAAACTTGAATCTGATTTTCTCAAAATCTTCCAAAAATTTTTCAAAATTTTGTATCTCGGCAATGTAAGATAAATCCATGGAGGAAAACAAAAATTTTGAGTTCAAAGTGTAGCTCTTACATAGAGAAGATGAAATTTGAACTTCGTTTGCCTTAAAATCGCCTCAAATCCAAGCATTAGCAAGCCCTAGGTGAAAAAACTGGAGGTTGAAGGTGACTCAAAGGGTAAAAATGGAATTTTACTCATGAATTTTTAAGGGTGTTTGGGTCGAGGGCTCGAGGGCGCCGTCGGCGCCAGTGGCTAGAAATTTCATTTTTCTATTTTCACAAATTTCAATTTTCTTTCATTTTACTCCAAAGTCTATTTAGTGTTTTTAAACACTAATTTTCTTCATAAAATAGTTCACAAACAAGCATTTTCACAAACAACACCAAACTATCTTTTATATATGAAAACTCACTTTTTACAAATACATTTTTCTACTTACACTTCCACATCCTTAAAGCAAACTAAATTATAATTCAGCATCAAAATAAAGCCACAACACTAGAACGCTGACAAAAAAACTATACACAATCAAAGTCAATAGAGTTCTAAAGCAAAGTAAAGTAAAGTAAATCAAATCCACACAATCACATTAAATACATAAGTATTTTAGAATAATAGAGAGTGCAACTTCTTCAATTATTCTTCCTCATCTTCAGTACTTTCTTCTCCTCTAATATCTTTTATAAACTGGTAATGGACATACAAATTATGGAATGGTCTGTATAGGAATTGATCAGTCAAATTTTCATCGATCCATTAATTTTTCTTGAACATCTGCACCAATCCTACTTCAATTATTCCAGTATGATCAAAGTTCTCATTTATCCTCCAATCTAGGTGATCAAAAAGGTAGTTAAGATTTCTTGTTGCATTCGTAATACTCTGAAGTTCTATTTCTATTTTCTTAATTTACTTCTCTAAAGCTATTGAACTTCCAACTGTATGTGGCATCAATGGTGTTGAAGCATGTGATGAATGAACTAAAAAAATATCTAATGCTTCATTTCCATTCCCAATATAGTTTTCATCAATAGGAATCATGAGATCCCATGGTAATAAAACTTTCTCCCAAATTTTATATGGAACTTGAGATTGACTGCAAAGTAAAAATATTATAGAAGGATGTCTCAGTCCATATATTGGCCCATTTATCATAATACCCATAACAGATGTTAAAATAGTTGATCCCACATCAATGGGTTTTTCCATTTGAATGTAATAGTTTAAAATTACACTTTCTCTTGTAACTCTACTAATCTTCATGGTAGGGAGTAATTTTGCAGATATGAAGAAATGTTATTGTTGTGATATTGGATTAAGTAGTGAAGCCGAGAAAATAATGTATCCCTCATCTCTGATTTCCCAATTATCATTTTCATCTGTTAGAAAATTATATACATCTTACATCATATTTCTCTTTGGGATAACATCTTTATAATGACAGATTGGAACATTTTCTATCATATACAAATCATTAATTCAAGCTAGAGTAAAAAGTGCATCCTTACCTCGAATGAAGATGACTCCTTGTGTAATTCCATGTAAGTTAGCATAGAATTCCTTTTCCACTATTACAACAACTACAATGGTAGTGTAGCACAGAACTTATCAACACCCTTAATGATTTTCTCAATCTGTGAACTTGGATTACTCAATCCATGATTGGCAAAGCCTCTCTCCTTGATAAGTCTATTTTTTGTAATGACTTTGTCGTATAATCTCTGCGCGTCAAAACTGATAAACTTTCTTCTATTAAAAACTCCATACCTTTAAGTATTTTTGGAATTGGAAGCTATGAAATTTGAAATTTAGATGTTTCTTGGCATTGAAGGAAGTTTTTAGACCTTTAAAAACACCTCTCAACAGTTATTTAGGAGCGAAATACCGCCAAAGTTCGTTGAATTCACTCTGGATGCACAAAACTGCTTGGGACGCCATCAACGCTCCCGATGGCGCTGTCGGTGCCATGGTCTATATAGGCAGGTGCCATCGACATTAGAGGCCAAAATCGTGTCTTTTATTTTTTTGTTCAGTTCGATTCTAAATTTTCCTCCAATACCAATATTTGTCTTAATTTATGATATATAAAATTGTGTAGGATTCAAAATATTATTATTTCCTAATATATAGATACACTTATTAAAGAAAATAGTCATATATAGATATATAGGTTTATATATGGTTTGCCTCTCACAAAGTGCACGGTTTAACGTTGTCAGCCTGACGTACCATTATTTAATCGGGATGACTTAACATCAAAACTTCTTTAAATTGTGGTGTGTGTTCTTCATAATAATGTTTTAATTGATGCTCATTAACTTTAAATATCTTTTCTGTTTTAGGATCTTTAATAAAAACAGTTCCATAATGATAGATTTTAATCACCTTAAATGGTCCCAGCCATCTGAATTTCAGTTTTCTTGGAAATAATCTCAATCTTGTATTATATAATAAAACTTCTTGTCCAGGTTCAAACTTCTTCTTAATAATCTTTCAATCATGCCATATTTTCATTTTCTCCTTAAAGATTTTTGCATTATCATATGCTTCATTTTTAATCTCCTCAAGTTCATTGAGTTGTAATAATCTTTTCTCATTAGCATCTTTTAAATTAAAATTAAATTCCTTAATACCCCATAATGCTTTATGCTCCAATTTTACTAGTAAGTGGCATGTTTTTCTAAAAATAAGTCTATATGGAGACATTCCTATAGCTGTCTTATAAGCAGTTCTGTCTGTATACTCATAATGCAGTATCTAATTTAGCAGACCAATCCAATTTATAGGGATTTACAGCTTTTTCTAAAATTTATTTTATTTCATGATTTGATATTTCTGCTATTCGCTGGTCTGAGATTCTCATTAGCATCTTTTAAATTAAAATTAAATTCCTTAATACCCCAATAAGCTTTATATTCCAATTCAACTCGCAAGTGATAACTGAAGTGGCATGTTTTTCTAAAAATAAGTCTATATGGAGACATTCCTATAGCTGTCTTATAAGCAGTTCTGTCTGTATACTATATGCCCATAATGCAGTATCTAATCTAGCAGTCTAATCCAATTTATAAGGATTTTCAGCTTTTTCTAAAATTCGTTTAATTTCACAATTTGATATCTCTGCTAGACCGCTAGTTTGAGGATGATAAGCAATATAGAATCTATGCATAATATCATATTTCTTAATCTATTTTTTGATTCTCTTATTCCTAAAATGAGATCCTCCATCTGTAATAATTACTCTCGACATTCCATATCTTGGTAAAAATATTTTTATTAAAAAATTTAGAAACACTTCGAGCATCACAATTAGGTACAACAACAACTTCAATCCATTTGGACATATAATCAACAACAAGTAATATATATGAGTTTCTAAATGAAGGCATAAATGGTCCCATAAAATCTAATCCCTACAAATCAAAAATTTCAACTTCCAATGTGTAATCTAGAGGCATTTCATTTCTTCTAGAAATATCTCATACTTGCTGACATCAATCACATATTTTAATATATTCATTAACATCTCTAGAAAGAGTAGGCCAATAAAATCCAATTTGCAAAATTTTATATGCAGTTCTATTTGTTCCAAAATATCCTCCAAATTCAGAATCATGTCAACTTTCAATTATTTGTTGAGTTTCTTCATAAGGCACAAACCTCCTAATAATTAAATCGTTAAATTATTTATTAAATATGGGTCATCCCAAAAATAGAATTTTGAATCATATATAAATTTCTTTAATTGTTGATTTTTAATATCAGGTGGTAAAAATCACTTACAATATAATTTTCTATATCGGCATACCACGGTATATTCATTTCATCAATACTATATAATTGTTCATCAGGGAAATTTTCTAAAATTTCATTTGCAAAGTTAGTTAATATTTCTTTTTCTAGTCTAGATAAATGATCAGCTATTTGATTATCATTTCATTTTCTATCAACTACAATAAAATCGAGCCCTTGTAATAGAAGTATCCATCTAATTATTCTTGGTTTAGCATCCTTCTTTCGCATCAAGTATTTGATAGCAGAATGATCTGTATGCACTATACATTTGGTTCCAATCAAATAAGGTATGTTTATCAAAAGCATGGACAATAGCTAATAACTCTCTTTCAGTAGTAGTGTGGTTAATTTGAGCATCATTTAAAGTTTTACTAGCATAATTTATTACTTTAAAACTTTGTTGTGCCTTTATCCTAAAACAACCCCAATAGCATAATCACTAGCATCACACATTTTTTTCAAATGGTTTCTCCCAATCAAGTGAGACTATTATAGGTGTAGTATACTGTTATAGGTGTAGTGATTAATTTTTTTTGTTAATAATTCAAATGTTGTTATGCATTCCTCATTAAACTCAAATTTTGTATCTTTTTCTAAAAGTTGTCCTAGGAGTTTAGTTATTTTTGAAAAATTTTTTATTTAGCGCCTGTAAAAACCAGCATGTCCTAGAAAACTTCTTGCCCCTTTAACATTATTAGGAGGTGGTAACTTTTTCTATAACTTAAACTTTTGCAGGATCTACTTTCATGCCATTTTCAAAAATTTTATGCCCAATTACAATTCCTCCTGCAACCATAAGTTGACATTTTTCCCAATTTAGTACTAGGTTGATTTTTTCATATAATTCCTGAAATTTTTCTAAATTACTTAATCATAATTCAAATGAACACCCAAATAAGTCTCGAACATAGAGAAATCATCCATAAATACTTTCATTCCATGTTCAATCAAATTACTAAGTATTAACATCATACATCTTTGAAATATCGCAGGTGCATTGCATAGTCCAAAAGACATTCTATGAAAAGCAAATGTTCCATAAGGGCTTGTAAATGTTGCCTTGTCTTGATCCTCAGGAGCAATTGGAATTTGATGATAACTGATATATCCATCTAAAAGCAATAATATTTGTTTCCAGCCAATCTATCCAACATTTGGTCGAGAAAGGATAAGGGAAGGTGATATTTCCTGGTGGCCATGTTTAGTTTTCGCAAGTTTAATTTTCTATAATCTATACAAATTCGTCAACCAGTAACTTGTCTTATTGGAATAAATTCATTTTTCTCATTTATTTTAACGGTCACTTCTTCTTTATTTGGAACACAGTGAATTGGGCTTACCCAAGCATTAACTCAAATAGGTTATATAATTCCAACATCTAACCATTTTAAGATTTCTTTTTTAATAACTTCTTTCATTATTAGGTTTAATCTCCTCTGAGGATCAGCTTTAGGTTTGTATTGTTCATCTAATAGAATTCTATGCTTACAAATCGAAGGACTAATTCCTTTAATATCTGCTAAAGTCCATCCAAAAGCCTTTTTATATCTTTTTAACATTTCTATTAATTTATGGAATTTTAGTTAACTTAGAAGATACAATAACAGACAATGTAGATGAATCTCCTAAAAACACATATTTTAAATGGGCAAGTAATACATTCAGTTCAAGTTCATTTGATTTAATGCTTGAAGGAATAAGATTTTTATATCTTATTTTTATTATCATTTTCCAACAAATTTAAAGTTTCAAATTTTTCCTGAATATAGTCTAAATTTTCTTCTTTTATTTCATTCTCATTCTCACTAAATTCTTCTTGCCTTAATTTTTCTTCAAATACTTTCTTAAATTGGTCATTACTTAGATAATTAGAAACTTCCATTCTAAGCATTCATTGTCTTTTTCTATTGCAGGATATTTCATAACTTTTATAATATTAAATGTTATTTCTTGATCATTAACTCTCATTATTAATTCTCCTTTTTAGACATCTATCACAGCTCTCTTTATTGCAAGAAATAATCTCCCAAAAATAATAGGAATTTCTTTATCTTCCTCCATACCTAATACTATAAAGTCTACAGGAAAAATAAATTTATCCACTTTTACTAGTACATCTTCTATAACTCCTTTAGGATAAGTTATTGATAGATCAAGTAACTGAAGAGTTACAGTAGTAGGGGAAATCTCTCCTAAATTTCACATAACTTGACACTTTTTCCAAAGCCTTAACGGAAGGAATGTTTATCATTAATTTTTTAAGGATTTCCAAAAATTTTTGTAAATTTTTTATCTTTATTCTTCTGCTTCAGTCGTTGAGGAAACGGAGGTAATAGTTTTTCCAGGGGAACTTGTATTTGTTCATTATGGTCACTTTCCATCTCTTCCTTCTCCTCATTAACTTCAGTTTCTATTTGGATTCTTGTTTTAACTTCTTTTCCACTTTGTAATTGAATAGTTTTAATTTGCTCCTTATTTTGATCTTTGGGATTAACTTTCATAGTACTCAAAAGATTTTTTGAAGGTCTGTTACAAAGTGCAATAGCAATATGTCCAAATTGATTTTCAATATTTCTAATAACAGCCCCTTGATTTTGTATTTGATTACCCATATTCAACATTACTTCTTCCATCATCAACTTCTTTTCCTTAACTTATGGGTTAGGATTAGAGTTATATCCAGGAGGATAATAAGGTAGATAATTAGGATTTCCTTGATTGTTTAAATTTTTTGAGGAGTTTATTGAATTGGTATAATTATTCCAACTAAAATTAGGATGATTTTTCCATTGAGGGTTGCAATAATTAGAATAGAGATTGTTATTTTAGTTATTTATCGCATTTAAAGTTTCATAAGATTATTGAGTATCAATTATCTGCCCTAGTTAATTTTCCTCTAATAATGATGGTTTTTTAGAATAGTTCACTCTAATTTGATCAATCTTTTTTAATATAGCAACAATTTTAGATGCTGAAATAGACATTGCATCAGAGCCATAAATTCTAGCTACTCTCTTAGGATTTACCCATTTAGAGTGCCATTGAAAATTGTTAGTAGTCATTTTTTCTATTAAAGAGTATGCTTCATCGAAAGGTTTTGACATTAATGATCCACTTGCAGTAGCATCTACAATAGATCTAAGTGATCCTACTAATCTATTGAAAAAATTTTCAATTATTAACCAATCTGGTAAAACATGGTGCTGACATTTTCTAAGAATATCCTTAAATATTTCTCAGGCTTCATATATTGATTCCCCTTCAAACTGACAAAAAGAGGTAAAATCCTTTCTAAGCTTAACATTTTTTGATGGTGGAAAATCTTTAGCAAAGAATTTTTGTGATAGTTCTCCCTACGTTCTGATAGATCCTGGTGCTAATGAATTTAACCAAGCTTTAGCTTTATCCCTTAATGAAAAAGAAAAAGTTTGAGCCTAATATCATCATTAGACACTCCTTCATATTTAAAAGTAGCATAAATTTCAAGAAAACTAGCAAGATGTAAGTTAGGATCTTGAGTAGGTGTTCTTCCAAACTGATTATTTCGTACCATTTTTATTTGGATAATAGTAGGTTTAAGCTCAAATGAATTAGCAACAACATCAGGATTTTGAATAGTTAAGTGAAGTTCATCTGTTGTTGGATTAGCATAATCTTTTAATGGTCTTTGTCGACTTTCATTTATTTGATGATCTAAGTTATTCGTCATTTCGTTCAAATATTTATTTATTCTTTTATTATTTCAAAATTTTCTAATACTACGTTCTAATTCTTAATCGTAAGGTACTAAACTATATATATATATATATATATATATATATATATTGATTTTTGATTTTATGTTTTTTTCGTGGTTTTTTTATATGTTATCTCTAAATTTCTTAATTTACCAAATCTATTTAATTTACCGTTACCTTCCCCGACAATGGAGCAAAAAACTTGATCCCAGTGATTATAGTTGTGTAAAATTTATAAATTTGACTCTGCTTGATAACGGTGAATTGATGTGGTCTTTTATAAATAATAACATTAAGCACTTAATATTGAGATTCTATGCAAGTATGAAGTAATATAAGACTTTCTATTTAAGTCCCAAATATCGATCCCACGAGGAAGGTTTACATTTGAGATGATAAAATAACTAAAAAATTCACAAAAATGTAGTGAAATTATTATCACTAATTTTGAATGTTTTAAATACTATCAAAACTAAATTATTAACAACTAGCACAATTTAAATGAAGAGTTTAAAATAGTAACTACTAAACTATTTTTATGTGATGAAGTTTTCTAATATGAAAAACAACTTTCCCACTACAATGAGTTTTTGGTGAAATGAGACAAGATAAATTGTTTAAATTTTTATTGTGCCAAATAGGAGCAATTTTAATTCTCTACCCTGATTCAGTGTTATAGAAAATTATTGGCTAAGCTTAGGTTTAGTCCCTAAATTCATGGCTAGACTAGAAGGATACTGGATCCCACTCCAGAGCTCCCACTTTCCTTCCCCCTTCCCCTGAAGGCTAACTCTCGCTTTAGTTTTTAAACATTAAGATCAAATTGGGGATTTTTAGTCTTTCACCCTAGAAATCTTTAATTCTACACCCATCAATGTATATTTTCCTATTTATTTGCACTTAATTCCATGAACGAAATACTCCTTCATGGACTTAAATGTGGTTCTCACTCTATTGTAGAACTCATACTTCATTTCCCAGATCATATGTTTCACAACATATTTTAACAATTCAATTTTCCAGATCAAAAGTAAAATAAGAGCGGAGTTGAAAAACCATGACAATTTATTTTATATTTTAACATTGGCACATCCAAATTATCTCATCATTTCACCATATCTCAGAGTAGGGAGAAAGATAAAGGGAACTACTCAGACTTAATGAGAAAGATACAACAAAATACCAATTTCATCTATAAAATAAAGTTCATACAACAATAATAAACAAAAAACACTTATCTGAAATTTTTTCTCAAAGCAAATCTTTTGTAGCCTCTCTTAGGAAATGTAGGAAGAAGAAATCTCTCACTTATCTCCCTCTACAACACTTCTTAGAGAGTAATTTACACTTAAAATTACCACAAAAACTCAAAACTATAAAAAAAATAAATGACTAATGGTGTGGAATGGCATGGAATGATATAAAGTGGCAAGGAGGAGTCTAAGAGATGCGAAAGGGGTGGCTTTTTTTATCAATTTCGGCTCTAAATAAAGCATCCAAATTTGTCAAATCTTATAGAAATAGACTGACACTGACGCTGTT
This sequence comes from Phalaenopsis equestris, assembly GCF_001263595.1. Taxonomy (NCBI): domain Eukaryota; kingdom Viridiplantae; phylum Streptophyta; class Magnoliopsida; order Asparagales; family Orchidaceae; genus Phalaenopsis; species Phalaenopsis equestris. The sequence goes on along the minus strand of NW_018252133.1, from coordinate 16,140 downwards.
GGGGCCCATCCTGGCGCCGTTGGCACCCATTCTGACACCGTCAGCACCAGTGGCCATCTAATTAAATTCATACTCTCTGTCAAACGGTGTCGTCGGCGCCTAGTCTAGCGCTAGGTCTGGCGCCCTTAGAGCTGAACAATATATTAAAATCTTCATTTTTACTCCAAATTTCATCATTTTTGCTTTCTTTTTACTCCAAGTCCTAAAAATTAATAACCTCCAATAAAACATAAAAATACCTTCTATTAAAGTGGAATATCTCTAAAAATGAGTATAAAATATGGGTCTAAAAATGCATATATTTTTTGTGTATCACGATGTGAGGAATTTCATGAGGTTTTTAAAGGACTCCTCACACTCTAGTGTTCCCTTGAAGCTTTTGATTTTCCTAAGTTCTTTGAAGAATGGGACGTACTTATCACTTGACTTAGAGATGAACCTGCTCAAACCTGCGATCCAACTAGTCAGTTTTTAGATTTCCTTGATGTTTCTAAGGGGGACATGTTAAGGAGTTTAGCAAGTTTCCCAAGAATTTACCTTTCGTGGGCCCGAAGATACATTTCAGTGGGTTTAATTTCATGTAAATTTTTCTTAAGGGTTAGAAAAGGATTCTTTTAGATCTTTTATGTGTTGCTCAGCTGACTAACTAATAATTAGCACATGATCAATATACACCTCAATTGTTCCTCCTTTTTGATTTGCAAAAATTACATCCATGAGGCATTGGTAAGATTTTTCACCATTCTAGAGCCCAACAGGCATTACATTGTAACATAAACTCCCTCATATGTGATAAAAGATTTTTTGGCATCAGCAGGATGCATTTTGCTATGCTGAAACCTAGATAATGTGTTTAGGAAGCTTAGGACTTAATGGACAACTGCCAAATCCATCGGTGTATCAATCATTAGCAGAGGGTAGCCGTTCTTTAAGCAGGCTGAGTTCAAGTTGGTGAAGTCCACACACATCCTACACTTTATGTTAGACTTCTACACCATCACTACATTTGAGATCCACGTAGGATGTTGTACTTCTTAAATGTACCCTACCTCTTCTAGCTTTTGCACTTCCTCTAGAATTGGTGCTGTTAACTTCATGGTAGAGTTTCTAATCTTCAGCTTCATGGGTTGATACGATGGATGACACGTCTAAAATTGTATTATTTTTTACACACATTTTATGTTCATTTGTAATGATATTATACTTTAATGGAAGTCATTTCTGCATGATTTTTTATTTTCAGGTACAAGCGGTGAAGTTTTGGATAAAAAGGAGCGAAAACTGAGCAAAATAGTGTCAAATAGAGCAAAGGAGTAAAAAGTGAACTGGCGCCTAGGCACCAGATCTTGACGCCTAAGCACCAGACCCTGTACATGAAAACAAATAACCCGACGCCATGGCTCCAGGCTGTTAGTTCAAGCTCCTAGAAGGCTGGCGTCTACGCGACAAAATTATTTTTTTTAAAAAAAAGTATAATTTAGTTAGACAAATTTTGAAGGGGCATCTGAAGTGATTGTTGGGGATTTTGAGGGTTATTTTAAGGGTTTGTTGATACACAGAGGCCTAATGCTTATGCACAGTATAACAATAGTTCTGATTGTACTTTTCACTTATGTTTCCTTATTTTGCAACAAACCAAAAAACTTGATTCCGAAGAAAAATAAGATTTTAACTTTTTAATTTATATATATTTATATTGGGATACTACTCAAGTATATGTATCATTATCAAGTAATATAGGACTTTTTTATTAATACCTAAATATCGAACACATAGGGAAGATTATGTGATATGCACTATTTAGAAAGTTTTTCTATTTTAAAAAAGATAACTACTTAAACTAAAAATGATTTTTGTAGGAATTTAAAATTTAAATATTTTTGGTATTTTTGATATTTTAACAAAACAGTAACAACTAAAAGATAACTAAAGCTATTATAGAAGAAAAGTATTTAATATAAAAATATCTTTCTTCTTATCATGAATCAGTAATAAGTATAAGAATTGTGTTGTGGAAGTATCCAAATTTTGTTGTGCCAAATAGGAGCAATAATATTCTTTACCATTACTAGAGCTGCTATAAAGAACATTGACTAATTTAAAGTTTGAATAGTTCTGAAGACTGGCTAAGCAGGGAAGATACTAGCTCTCACTATTCTCGTATCAGAACCTAAAAAAATAAACCAAGTCGGGGGCTTTAACCTGTCACTTTAATGTCCTCTAACTCTACACCCATCGATGAATATTTCCTTATTTATTTGCTCTCAATCATATGAATTACATTCTCATTCATACAACCTCATTTCATTCTTTCCTATTGTTGACTGAGACAATACCAGCCCGGTTCTTAGATGTTCTCACAATAAATTTTAATATCTGAATTGGCCAAATCAAGAAGTAAATTAAGTGCGTGGATTCAAATCATCACAACTTCTTCCAGCATTAAAGATTAATACTCTCCACAACTTCCATCCAAAACCTAATTACTCTTTAATTACTTATCATTTTAAGGAGAAAGATAAAGAAAACTACTTAGAATCCATGGAAAAAATAAGGGCACACTTTAGTTTAAAAGAAGAAATCATTGTCAAACCAACAACAAGTCTTGATTAAAACCAACAGTAGTCTAAAACAAGAAGATAAAAGTTTATCTCAAGTCCTCTACCAAATTCTTGAAGTTCCTTTAAATCTCTTCTCTTTTATAATCACTCAAAAAAAATAACAAAAAGGATAAAGTAAATAAAAAGTGGTTCCTAAAAATCTCTCTAAACTAACTCCCCAGAAAAGAACTTTCAAAACTTGCCAATATTTTCAGGACTCTTTTCTAAGTCATCTCTTCTTTCTTTTATAGTTTTCCAAGAGGTGCCTTAGGATTCCTTCAAAATGTGTCTTGATTCGATGTTTTTGCCCAATACATGCTTCCTTTCGTGATAATTTTCATCCATGGTAGTTACAACCACCTATTAAGCCAATGGGTACCTCAAAAACCTCTTTGAAATTTGTGAAAACCAATTTTACTTGTCTGGTAACAACCACTGACACTTAAGCACGGGGTCTAGGTGCTTAGGTGCGGCCTTCTTTGTTTAACCGGTGCGTAAGAGCCAGATCTGGCGCTTAGGCGCCAAAACTCTTTTGCACAATTTTTCACCTTTTTGCTCCAAATTTGATCCTTTTTCACTCCTTTAAGCATTTTTTTCATTTTTATTTGTATTTGCAAGAAAAACACAAAAATACCTTCCATTAAAACATTATCTAAAAAATAGGTATAAAAACATATCTAAAATTACTATTTATTTTAGGTGTATCAAAATCCCCCAAACTTAAAATGTTACTTGTCTTCAAGTGACACTTCAAAACCAAATATGTATGATATGTATATGAGTTTCTTTAGGAGTTACTAAAATTTAGATTTAGAAATATAGTAGTCCAATTTAGAAAAAAATAATTAGTAAATGAGACCAACTTAAAGTTTGAAAATTTTTAATGTGAATAACTATGAAAGTTTGAGTTTCTATCTAGTTCAGAAATATTGTAAGTTCTCTAAATTTAGATTTTAGTTCTTTTATTTTCTCTACTTAAAGATTTTTATTAAAAATAATTTTACTTACTATATTATATTTATAAGCTTAAGATTTTATTAAGTCTTATACTTTAAAAAGATCAAATGTAGAACCAATTTTTAATTAGGCACTAATCCTCAAGTTTCTCCACCCTTACAATTATTCTTCTTTTCTTTTCTTTTTTTTTTCTTTTTCTTTTTCTTTTTCTTTTTTTTTTCTTTTTATTTTTATCATTTTTTTTCAAGGAAGGATTACTATATTTAGATAGGTCTTTAATGGTTTAAAATTTCACTTTTCCTTTCCTAAAGCAAAGAGTTTATATTTTTCTTTCATTTAAAACATAATAATAGTTTTGAAAATTAATTTCAATAAAAGAAATTTAAGTTACACAATTTTTCAAAAATACATTTTTTTCTACTAAAAGTAGTTACACGGTACTTAGTATTTTCCACACTAAAAAAAAATTTTAACTTTAAGTTTTTCCTCATTAGTACGAATTTTAACTAAATTTTCTAAAAAAAATCCCTGTTTGAAAAATTTTTTCCCCCCCCCCCCCCCCCCAAACTTAAATTTTTAACAGATTAAACTTTAGCATCAGATAATTATATAGGCGGGAAATAAAAATTGAAATAACATGCTAACAGTAATTTTAACATCCTAATTATACAAGTATCAAACTAAAGATAGGAGTAAAATTAATTTTTGATCAAATTTTCTATATTTTATTTTAATTTAACATGTAGAGATTCAATAGACTTCTAAACAGTGGGTATAAAAGCAAACAACACACTAACATGATAAAAGAAAAACATAGGGCAGCAGTTTCTGAATTTCAAGTTTAAGTTCTAAGCTAGTAAGACTTTCTTCTTTATAACATATATGAAATTAAGTTAAGTTCTAAACTAACTAAATCACAGTACTAAACACAAAACAACCCTTACTATCCTAAAATTTTAAAAATAAAATACTATCTAACTGAATAATCACAACAATAATAGAAGATAAAAATTTAAAACAAAATATAAAATATAGTCCCAAAACAATACACAGATGCAAATGTAGCAGGTTCAGACCACATAGTTCACATCATATTACAATTATAAAATGAATCTCTCAGCTCTACTCTTCATCCTCAGAATCACCGCTGTACCATTTTTCTGCTGGTTCATAATCACGATATCGAGGAAATGGAGGAAATTGCACTCCTGGTTCACCTCTAATCAAGCTTTCTAAAGATGAGTGGAATTTCTCCTCATAATAACTCTTGCTTCTATTATAAATATTAGTCTGATCTGCAAAATGCTCTAAATTTTGTACCTTATCAGTGATAAAATTGATATTGTCCATCATCTTCTGCAATAACTCATCCCGAGTCTTGGTATCACCTCTAGATGTAGAAGCATGAGAAGTAGATGGTCATGATGAAGATGTAGCAGAGGTAGATGCAGTAGACATGTCTAATCCATAACTTCTGGAAAATCCTCCTCTCCAGCCAAAAATCAAATGCTCATAATAAGTCTTTACATTCACCTTCGTGATGGGGTTTAGAGGTAACAGAACTTCCTCCCAACTATCATACTTCACTCCAACCTGCTCGCAAAATGAAATATCAAGGAAGCAAATCTCATACCTACAGTAGTAGCAGCAGCAGCTGAACTGATGATAGTGTGATAGATTAAAGCCCCTTTGTTGATGAGCTTTCCCTCCTGAATACAGTAATTCAATGTCGCTCTTTCTCTGGTCACTTCATTGAGATGATTGGTTGGAAGCAGACGAGCAGAAATAAAATAGTGTCAGGCCTTTGAAGGTGCACAAGAATTTGGAAAATTTACTCTCCTCTCATTGGTTATCTTCCAAAGTCCTCTCCCAATAGTCAATATGAAATAATCTCGTCTAACTACCCTTTAGTAGGACTATAAGTCCCATAAAAACATAAAGTCTCATGTGGTAAATGGTAAAACAAGTTGATTACCTCTGGAGTAAAAGGTACCAATTTCCCTCTAACCATAACTCGATGGTCTTCAGTCTCTGGAAGATTTGCATAAAACTCCCTCACAACAAAAATCACTGCAAAGGCAGAGAAACAACAGAACTATTCCCACAGTCGGCAAACTATCAGGTCTTCTACCTCTCCACCTGGACTCTTGAAACATCGCTCCTGAATCAATTTTTGTGACTGTAAAGCGTCACTATATTGATCCTGAGCTTTAGAACTGACAAACTTGTTCGAATCGAATGGGCTCTTTCTTATACTCCCTTTCATTCTTGGTGCATTCTACAAATTTAATAAATTCCAAAAATAACTTTAAAAATCAAGTTTAAATCACTAAACTAGACTTCCAAAAGCACTAACTAAACTTCCCAAGCAATTTCCATAGATTTTTCTTCACTTTCACCATGAATAGTAAATTTTTGAAATCTTTCAAATGTGCTTAAAATATATGGCAAAAATCCAAAATTTTTCCATAGAAGTAAATCTCTTACCTTAAGGAACTTGGATCTAGCAAATCTCACTCGATTCCACCATGAAATCTTCAAATTCTACTTGCCCTAGCCCTTAAAATCGCAATTTTGAGTGGGGGAAGATGATAGGAGGTGTTAAAAATGTTTTTTTTTTGGATTTAAAATTCACTTTTAACATTTCACAAACCGGTTTTCAGGAATCAGAGCTTAAACGCAGGTAAGTGGCGCTTAGGCGCCTGCCTCTTGGGTTGACTCGCACTAAAGTGCGAGTTGTGGCTCTTAGGCACCAGTGCACAATTTTCAAAATTTTCAAATTAAAATTTTCAAATTAAAGTAAAATTCACTATTTGCCTAAGTAAATCACCCCTTAATGGTCTCATAGTACTTAAATGACTGTTTTCAACTTCCTATAACTCCCCTCTCTCTCTCAAAATTCTCCATAATAACTATTTCAATTTGAGGCTAAAAATAACATAAGTTTTCACACAAACTAACTTATATCAATTCATAAACAAGTACAAATACCTTTAAACACTTAATTCTCACTCCAAATAGTCTTGGATGAGAAATTTACAATTAAACACATAAGTGACACAAACACTAAACACAAGACATAAATACTAACACACTTAAAAACATGACTCCAAACACACAATTTCTAATACTTAACTTAATGACACTCTTCATTAGAAGGAACGAACTCTTGTCTTTCAGTAGTCCTCCAGGAATATAGAGTTGATAAAACGGACGGTGGTGAAGAGCTCTAATACTGTCATCTTCGATTCATTTTTTGCTTAAGGAACATCATCTTATCTGCTTCCTCTACATAACTAATATGGCTGAATTGCATCCTAAGTTGCCACCCGGCTGAAATGCATCATAAGTTGCCACCCAATATGTTCAAATACAGATATAGTATTCTCTATTTTTTTATCTTCTCCGATATTCCTTCAATACTAACGGCTAAGAAACCGTTATACATCTCCTGTACACTTTGACTAATAAACTTCTTCTTCACGGCTTCTTCCTTCTTCTTCAAATCATCCATCTCCCATGAAGACATTTTCTCTAAATCTCTCTCTTTTTTAGACTTTTAGGGCTAAAAATAATCTGGGGTGAAATTCTTTCATAAACCCCTTTATATAGGCATAATTCCCCCTCATAACTTCTAGGCATGGCTAGAAACTGTAAGACACGTTTATTCTAACTAAATTGCAGTTATACCTTCTAGAAATCAAAATTTGCACATGTGATTAAATTTTCATGCATAAGCCTCAGATCTGGTTTGTACCAGTCAACATAACGTCCAAATTCTCATTCTAACATGTATAGGTCACTAAATAAAGTCTTAAAATCTTTACTAGCACATAATAAACTAAAAAATACTTCCCCAAATTTTGTAATCAGACTCAAAACAACAATTCAAGCAAAAACACACTGATAACTATAGGTTGCCTCCCACAAAGCGCTTGATTTTACGTCATCAGCCCGACGTAACCAGTGCTCATTCTAGTTGACCCAACATCATTCCATCATTATATTTATGTTGATCCCCTATATAATAAGGTTTCAG
>NW_018252133.1:6404-8073 GCF_001263595.1 Phalaenopsis equestris | reverse complement strand
CTCTTTAATTGCCCAATATGCTTTATGCTCAAGTTCAACTGGTAAGTGATAAGCTTTCCCAAATATTAGCCTATATGGGGACATTCCTATAAGAGTTCTATGTGCAGTCCTATAAGCCCACAAAGCATAGTCAAGTTTGACTGACCAATCCATTTTTGTTGGATTCATAAATTTTCCATAATTCTTTTAATTTCTTGATTGGATAATTCAGCCAAACCACTTGTCTGAGGATGATAAGCAATAGCAATCCTATGATGTATAAGATATTTCTTCAATAACTTCTCCATAATTACATTTCTAAAATTACTTCCCCCATCAGTAATGATAACTCTCGGCGTCCTAAATCTACAAAATATGTTCGTTTTCAAAAATTTTTCAATACTTTGAGCATCACATCGAGGTAAAGCAACAGCTTCTATCCATTGTGATACATAGTCCACTGCTAAAAGAATATATAAGTTTCTGAAATATGGTATAAATGGTCCCATGAAAATTAACCCCCAAACATCAAATATTTCAACTTCTAGTATATAATTGTGGGGCATCTCATTTCTTCTAGAAATATTGCCTACTCTTTCACATCTATCACAAGTTTTGATACAAGCACTAACATCTCCAAAAATTTTAGGCCAATAAAATCCAGATTGTAAAATTTTGTATGATGTTTTATCAACACCAAAATTTCCCCTAAAATCAGAATTATGAAATTTTTGGATAATTTCTTAAGTTTCTTCTAATGGTACACTTCTTTGAATGATCAGATTCTTTCCTTGTTTATATAAATATGAGTCATCCCAAAAATATGTCTTAGCTTCAGAAATAAATTTCCTCATTTGTTGGTATGTCATTGCATAGGTTTTAAGATCACTAACAATATAGTTCAAAATGTCAGCATACCACGGAACATGCCACTTATTTACAGTGATCAATTTTTCATCTGGAAAATGTTCATTAATTTCTTTTTCAAAACAGAGTGGTTTAGTGGTTTTTCATGGTTTTTCAAATTCAAGCCTGGACAAATTATCAGCAATTTGATTTTTAGTTCCCTTCTGATCTACTATTTTAAATTCAAATTCTTATAAAAGAAGAATCAATCTTATAAGTCTCGGTTTAGTATCCTTCTTTTTCATTAAGTAATTAATAGCAGAATGATCTGTATGCACTATACAATGAGTTCCAATCAAATATGATCTAAATTTATTAAAGGCATAGACTATTATTAATAAATCTTTTTCAATTGTTTTATAATTAATTTGAGTTTTATTAAGAGTTTTACAAACATAGTAAATAACTTTGAAAAATTTATCATATCTTTGTCCTAAAACAGCTCCAATAGCATAATCACTTGCTTCACACATAAGTTCAAAAAGTTTTTCCCAATTTGGTGAAACTATAATTGGTGCAGTGATTAATTTTTCTTTTAATAATTTAAAAGCTTTTAGAAATTCTTCATCAAAATTGAAAATTGCATCTTTCTCCAAATATGGCATAAAAGCTTAGCAATATTTGAAAAGTCCATAATATATCACCTGTAGAATCAAGCATGTCCTAAAAAACTCCTAATTTCCCTTACATTTATTGGATAAGGTAAATTAGCAATCACTTGAATTTTAGCAGGATCTACTTCCATACTATTTTCTGATATTTGATGACCTAATACAATTCCTTC
>NW_018252133.1:5296-6210 GCF_001263595.1 Phalaenopsis equestris | reverse complement strand
AGGGGCATTACATAAACCAAAGGGCATTCTTCTAAAAGCAAAAGTACCATAAGGACTGGTAAATGTTATTTTCTCCTGATCCTCAAGAGATATTTGAATTTGGTGATAACTGGTACATCCATCCAGAAAGTAAAAGTATTTATGCCCAGCTAGTCTATCCAGCATTTGATCTAGAAAGGGTAGTGGAAAATGATCTTTCCTAGTGGCAAGATTTAATTTTCTATAATCAATGCTTATTCGCCACCCTATAACTTGTCTAGTAGGTATTAACTCATTATGCTCATTCACAGTTATGGTTACTCCTCCTTTCTTAGAAACACAATGAATTGTACTAAACCATGCACTATCTGAATTAGGGTAGATAATTCCAGCATCTAACCACTTTAAAATTCTTTCTTAACAACTTCTTTTATAACAGGATTTAATCTCCTTTGTGGATCACCCTTGGGTTTGCAATTTTCTTCCAGATTAATTTTATGAATACAAATTGAAGGACTGATTCCTTTAATATCAGCAATTTTCCATTCGAAGGCATTCTTAAAATTTTTTAAAATTTTCATTAGCTTTTCTTCTTCTTCCTTTGTTAACTTTGAGGGAATTATAACAGGTAAAGTAGAGGAATATCCTAAAAAGGTATATTTTAAATGTTTGGGAAATAATTTCAACTCAAGTTCTAAAGGTTTTTCAATAGATGGACAAAATGGTTTATCTTTATCTATTATGTCCAAAATTTCAAAACTTTCTTGAACATAACTTGAATCTTCCTTAAAAGGTTTACACATTGATCTAAATCCTCTTCCTGCTCATGTTTCAAATCTTTTTCTTCAAATTTTTCTTTATAAGTAGTCTTGAAATGGCATTCGCTCATATATCTTATAACATCCATTCTATAGCATTCATCATCTTTACCTTTT
>NW_018252133.1:0-493 GCF_001263595.1 Phalaenopsis equestris | reverse complement strand
CTCAAAATCTGAATGTCTTTGAAGGTACTCACTATCGTAATCATGTCGATGTTCTAAACCTCCAATCCTTTCATTTATTAATTCTATGCTCTTCCGCTGTAAGGTCAACTCATTCATCAAGTCAATCAAAGTTGGGGAACTAGAAGGTGGAAGGTCATAACTTGTAGAGGGGACATCTCTACTAGTAGAAGGCTCTTGAATCCTACTTCCAGTTCTCCATTTCTCATGGGATTCATAAGTTTTCAAATTAGCCTTACTAATGGGTTTCATAGTTTAAACTCATTCCTCATCTCAAGTTTCCACTCTAGAAAGTTGACAAAGTGCATAAATAAGGCCAGGATGTCCTAGACCTCCACTTGTCTCACTCCTTGTCATAGTCAATATATTCATAAAAATTATTCTCCCCACATTTATAGTTCTATTATTCTGAATACAAAAATTCAGAATAGCTCGATCTTTAGTTACCTCACTATGGTGATAAGTTAGTAACAGA
>NW_018252132.1:0-3759 GCF_001263595.1 Phalaenopsis equestris | reverse complement strand
TGGTGCGATGGAACGATTCCAGCACTCATCAGAGATGATTAGTAGGTACTTCTCAGTGGGTTTGAGTGCTTTGGTGAGCCTCGCAAAATAAGTCATAAAGTCATTAGATCTAACGTTTTCACGAACTCCTGCAGAGATTCGCCAAGATCAACGCTACATGTCATTCTTTAAGGTACTCATTTAATCTTATATTAATGAAGTATAGAATGAATGTAGGACATTAATTAGTTAATTACTAGAGCTACATGTTTAGGATTGCATCGGTGCGATAGATGGAACACATGTTGATGCACGTGTTTCAAATGAAGAGAAAGTTGCATTTATCGGACGTAGTGGATCCACAACACAAAATGTCATGGCAGTTTGCGACTTTAATATGTGTTTCACATTTATCATGCCTGGTTGGGAGGGTAGTGCCCATGATAGTAGGATTTTCAAGAGTGCAACACGAAATTAAGCAGTATTTAATGGTGTCACCTGTGTTGGCAGCCCCGATTTCGGGTAGACCTTTGATACTTTATACTGCGGCTTTGGACGACTCTCTTGGTGCCCTGTTAGCACAGGTTAATGATGAAGGAAAAGAAAATGCCCTTTACTACCTGAGTCGTTGTCTGATTCCGACGGAAGTAAAGTATCCACCCATCAAGAAGCATTGTCTAGCTTTAATCTTCGCTGCTCAAAAGCTTAGGCATTACATGCTCGCTCACAAGGTCCAATTGATTTCAAGGGTTAATCCATTACAGTACTTAATGACTCGGCCAACACTATCTGGAAGATTAGCAAGATGGTCAATGATTCTATTGCAATTCAAGATAACATTTGTACCTCTTCGCGCCATTAAAGGACAAATTTTAGCAGATTTCCTTGCAGCGCATCCGTTGCCAGCCGATTCACCTCTCAATGATGATCTACCGGATGAACAAATAATGAATATACAACCAATCTGTGAATCGGTGGATTTAGTAACTTCGGGACAAACACTACAAGCGAAAAAAGAAGACGTGAAGTTACCTTCCTCATTGGTTTCGAGTAGGAGAGGAGCGGAAGGAGTAGAAAAATGGGAGTTTTGGGTCACTGTTGGGGCGTGAATTAGGGTTGGCAGGTCGGGTTTGGGCCCGACCCGAATCGGGTTAACCCAAATCCGACCCAAATAATAAACAGTCAATTTTTTTACCTGAACCCGACTAAAAAAATATTCAAATCAACCCAAACTTGAATTTTTCAAGTTGAGTTTGAGTCGTGTTGGTGTGTCGTGTCAGGTCAATTTTTGACACATAGGGATGTCAATTTGGATCAATGGGGGTTTTGGGTCCAACCCGAAGATGACCTGACCCTAATCGGGTCAACCCGACACGAATAATAAACCAGTTGAATTCTCTGACTCGAACCTAACTCAAAAAATATTCGTGTCATCTCAAATCCGGATTTTTTGAGCCAAGGTCGAGTCGTGTTGGCATACCAGGTCAATTTTTGACACCTCTAAGTCACTGTAAGTTGCGATCTCATTTTTGTCTTCTCAGCTAGCTCTTATTTTGACTGTATCGCGAGGGCTCGATCACGAAGTAGATGGCTTTGGACGAAACAGATAGGGGGAGGGAAATACAAGGGTTTTAGGGAGAGAGGATTGACGTAGGCAAACAATATTATTAATTTAAATTTATTTAAGTTATTTTTTTTAATTTACTTGATTAATAGTTAATAAATAGTTAAAATCTTATCTGATTAACTATAATTAAATAAATTTATATTTATTTTTAATTAGTAATTAATAAAAAATAATTATTAATTTTTTAATTTTTCATTAAATTCATAATGATTAATATAATTAATAATTATTTAATTTTTCTTTATAATTGTTAAACTTCTATTTAATAACTAACTAATAAAATTTATATTAATAATTAAGTAGTTTAATAAATATATAATTATTAATTATCATAATTTGAAATAAAATATTAATTTAACCTAATTACAGGATTTACTAAATATTACCGTGACTTGTTATTAAAGTCTAACAATCATATCAGATTTTTAAATCCTGACAGAAATTGCCAAACAATTTCACAGGATTTAATAGGATTTACCAAATCCATTGTCAAATAGTTTTTGAGATTTAACCTTTTCAGCATTTACGAAATTCGGATTTACATAATTTACTAAACTTCAAATGATTTGCCTTAAGTTTAATGGCAACCTTATGATTGATTTCATAGCAACAAAAAAAGAAAAAAAAACCATCTTTGATTCAACGACAATTCATGATTCTTCATTGCTTCCCTCAATGAAGACCAAAAAATAAAATCTAAAATAAAATAAAATAAAGCACACGTACCATTGAATTGATATGTATTGAAACTTCACGAGCCACCTTATTTACTGGCATCCTTGAATGTCCATACAGGTTGCCTCAGCAGCATCCTTTAAGCCATCCTCAATAATTTTAGTGCAAAGAAAATTTCAATCTTCAATTCAAAATCATTCAATGATTCACCATCACTTTCCTCAAGCACTCGAGAAATATAAATTACAAGGAAAATAATTTAAAGAATGGGAGATTTAAATACAAGCCACTTAATTCTTATATTTTTAAACATAACATGGTTCACCTTATTTAATGGCAACCCTGCATGTCTATAAGAGTTCCTGAGAAACCTCCCCCAGGTCATCCTTGATAATTTCAACACGAGGAATAATTCCAACATTATTTCAAACTCAATAACTTATTACTCATGGCTTATTCTCAACATACCACCCAATTCCTATGTATTTACATATATATCACCTACTTTAACATGGTTCACTTTATTTAATGGCAGTCTTGCATGCCTATATGGGTTGCTTGAGAAGTTTCTTCCCAGGCCATCCGCAAATGTTTTCAGTGCAAAGAAAAATTCCAACTTTATGTTAAAATCAATCAATAATTCATCATTGCTTCCCTTGATGAAGAACAAGAAATGAAATCTAAAAAAATAGGGAAATTTACATACCTAGCACACAATTCTTATGTATTTACATATCTCACATCTAAAGTTTCATATTTACCTACACAACACATTGGTCCTTAAAATTCCAAACTCAATGGTTTCAGTGCAAGGAAAAATAATGACGGTATTTACATACAAACGACTGAATTCTCAAAAATTTAAACTTCACGTAATTCGCCTTATTTAATAGCAGCCTCGCATGCCCACAAGTCCATCCTCGATAGTTTCATTAGAAAAAATACCATAAGACCAAGAAATAAATTTTAAAAATAAAATGAAAATTGGGGCTTTTCGCACATAGCACTGAATTCTTATATATGTAAACTTCACATAGTTTGCTTTACTTTATGGCAGCCCCGACTTGCCTGAAAAGGCTCCCACAAGGCTATACTCGATAGTTTGAGTCCAAGCAAAAAATTGCATCTTTGGTTCAAGGTGAACCAATGATTCATCACTGTTTCCCTCAACAAAGAACATAAAACATAACCTAAAGAATAGGAAAAGAAAATTTACATACATACCACAAAACTCTTATGTGTTAAAACTTTCACCTGGTTGACCTTATTTCATAGCAACCTTGCATCTCCATACAGGCTGCCTGAGAAGCTTCCCCCCACGCCATCTATACAACCAAAAGTGGCTACTCAAACCGTTGAAGACCAAATGCCCCTCAGCCCGCCTTCGAGTACAAGCCAATGGGATAGGCAAAAACTGGGGCGACTCGGAGCATCAGACGATCAAGCAGAAATCAGGCGAGTACTCACGGGCTGAGTAC
>NW_018252131.1:21486-23304 GCF_001263595.1 Phalaenopsis equestris | reverse complement strand
TTGAATTTTAGCAGGATCTACTTCCATATCATTTTGTGATATTTGATTACCTAATACAATTCCTCTTACTACCATTAATTGGCATTTTTCCCAGTTAAGGACTAATTTTTTTCTTTGCAACGCTTAAGAACTTTTGATAAATGTTCTAAACATGAGTCAAATGAAGTTCCAAACACTGAAAAGTCATCCATAATGATTTCAATTCCTTTTTCAATTAAATAACAAAAGATTGCCATCATACATCTTTGAAATATAGCAGAAGCACTTCATAAACTAAAGGGAATTCTTATAAAATCAAAAGTACCATAAGGACTAGTAAATATTGTTTTCTCTTGATCCTCAAGAGATATTTAAATTTGGTGATAACCAATATATCCATCCAGAAAATAAACGTATTTGTGCCCAGTTAGTCTATCCAGCATTTGATCTAGAAAGGGTAGTAAAAAATGATCTTTCCTAGTGGCAAGATTTCATTTTCTATAATCAATGCATATTTGCAACCCTATAACTTTCCTAGTAGGTATTAACTCATTATGCTCATTTATAGTTACAGTTACTCCTCCTTTATTAGGAACATAGTGAATTGGACTAACCCATGCACTATCCATCCACTATCTGAAATAGGGTAGATAATTCCAGCATCTAACCACTTTAAAATTTCTTTATTAACAACCTCTTTCATTACAGGATTTAATCTCTTTTGTGGATTAACCCTGGGTTTGTAGTTTCTTCCATATTAATTCTATGCATACAAATTGAAGGAATGATTCCTTTAATATCTGTAATTGTCCATCCGAAGACTTTTTTAAAATTTTTTAGAATTTTCATCGGCTTTTTTTCTTCTTCCTTGGTTAACTTCAAGGGAAATATAATAGGTAATAGGTAAAGTAGAGGAATCTTCTAAAAAAGCATATTTTAAATGTTCAGAATGTAATTTCAACTCAAGTTCTGGAGGTTTTTCAATAGATGGACAAAATGATTTATCTTTATCTATCATGTCCAAAATTTCAATACTTTCTTGAACATACCGTGAATCTTCCTTAAGAAGGTGTTCCACAATGTTCTAAACCGTTCTTTTTCCTCAATTTTTTTTGCATAAGTAGTCTTGAAATGAAACTTGCTCAGATATCTTATAACATTCATTCTATCTCATTCATCATCTTTACCTCTAGCAGGGTATTTCATTGATTTTGAAATATTAAAAGTAACAGTTTGATCATTGACGCGCATTGTTAATTCCCCTTTCTGCACATTTATCGATCTTTCTGTGGCTAGGAAATGTCTCCCCAAAATGATAGGTATCTCTTTATCTTCCTCAATATCTAGCATAATGAAATCAGTAGGAAAGATAAATTGATCCACTTTCACTAGGACATCTTCTATAACTCCTTTAGTATATGTTATTGAACGATATGCTAACTGAAGTGTTACAGTAGTAGGGATATTTCCCCTAATCCCAATCTTTTAAATATTGATAATGACATAAGGTTAATTCTTGCACCTAAATCACATAAAGCTTTCACATAAAATCTGTCTTCTATTGCACATGGAGTTGTAAAGCTACCAGGATCTTTAAGCTTTTCAGGAAGTTTCTTCAGTAGGGATATTTCCCCTCCTCACTAAGTGCAACAGTCTCATTATCTTCAAACTTTCTTTTTCTATTTAGAATATCCTTCATAAACTTTACATTTCTTGGCATTTGTTCTAAGGCTTCAGTAAATGGAATATTGATTGTAAGTTTCTTAAATATTTCCAAAAATTTTGAAAATTGTGTATCCAACTTCTATTGTCAAAGTCTCTGAGGAAATGGAGGTGGTG
>NW_018252131.1:8063-20869 GCF_001263595.1 Phalaenopsis equestris | reverse complement strand
CATGGAAATTGGTTGAGAAAAATTCATTCCAAATTGGTCTAACTTCCTTGAAATTGCAGCAACTTAATTTGCTAACATAGTAAATGCATCAGTTCCATTAATATTGGCTACTTTCTTTGCATTTACCCTCTTAGAAGGCTATTCAAAATTATTGGTAGCCATCTCTTCAATGAAAGCATAAGCATCATGCAATAGTTTTGACATCAATGAACCACCACCAGCGGCATCGATAATAGATCTAAGAAAACCAATAAATCCATTATAAAAGGTTTGAATTATTAACCAATCTGGTATAGCATGTGGACACTTTCTTAAGAGTTCTTTAAATTGTTCTCATGCTTCATAAATAGATTGCCCTTCAAACTAATTAAAAGATGTAATATTATTTCTAAGTTTTGCAGTTTTTGAGGGTGGAAAATATTTAGCAAGGAATTTTTGTGCTAAATCAACCCAAATTCCGGCTAAATCACCCCAAGTTCTGATAGATCCAGGTGCTAATGAATTCAACCACGTCTTAGCTTTATCCCACAGTGAGAAAGGAAATGACCTAATTCTTATGACATCATCTGAAACACCATCGTATTTAAATGTAGCACACAATTCTAGAAAATTGGTAAGATGTAAATTTGGATCTTCAGTTCCTTCAAACTGATTATTTGATACCATTTGGATAATAGCAGATTTAAGCTCAAATGAATTAGCCACTATAATAGGTTTTTGAATACTACAATGAAGTTCATCTACAGTAGGTTTGGCATAATCTCTTAAAGGTTAAGAGACTTGATGAATTTTAGCATTTTTATTATTTTGGTTTGCCACTTCTATAATTTTTTTGGAATTTTAAGATTTTTAATTTTTTTAGTTCTTCTGATTTTTTCAATAGTTCTTTCTAATTCGAAATTGTAGGGCACTACTTCTTCAGAACCTGAACTACACATACACTAACATAAAATAAAATAAAATAAAATAAAGCAAAACATAAAAAATAAGATACAATATTTAAATTTTAAATAAGACTTTCTAACAAAAAAAATTTACTTAGTTTTCTTCCCCGGTAACGGCGCCAAAAACTTGATCCCGACATACTTAATGCTTATGCAAAAAAAAAAAAAAAAAAAATTTTTTATTTATATTTCCTTATTTTACAACAAAAATTTTTTTTTTTTTTTTTTTTTTTTTTTTGTTTGATTTAACATAATAAATATTATTGTTTTAACATGTATGGGTAATATGACACATATATCAAAATTTAAGTTTAGGTGTTAGATATTCAAATAAAAAGAAATTAAGTGATATGTTTGTAAATTTTCGAAATATATTTTAGTAAAGGATCGTTAAATACGATTTACACATGCTTAGTCCGAATGCATCTGAACTCCATATTCAACGATGTTCTACACGTTATACAAATTGTTGTGCATCGTGTACGAAAATCTTATAGATGAAGTTTAGATGCATCGGAATTTCACACGTAATATTTTCTCTTTCACAAGTCAGCCACGCCCAGATGACACTGCCGTTGACTTTTTTTTTTATTTTATTTTTTTATTTTTTAATATTATTTTTATGTAACTTTCCTTACATGAGAGTCAACTATCTTTAGTTTTTTTTTATTATTATTTTGCACTTATTGTGATCTTATTTTAATTCAATCAAACACCCTTTTTGATTAAGCACGTATCATAATGGTTGTACACAACACCAAATGGCTGCTATTGAGTTGGTCAAACTCAGGATATTCTAATGTAGTTTTGATCCATATGACCCTTGAAATTATTGTATTTGCTCTTAAATTTTTGTATTGCAATCAACACAAATTAAGTTTAATGGTTTCAAGGGCATCATGGTAAAAAAAATTCTTGATTTCTTTTATTAGATGCAAATTATCTTTTATTTGTGCAAATTTTATATGAAAAAGTTTGGTTGCTATCTCACTTGTTGGTGAATCATGTTGTCTAATCCTCTAAGGCTTTGATGATTCATTAGCTATCTTATTTAATAAATATACTAATGATATAAATTTTAAATGCACCTTTAAGAAGGATAACAAAGGTGATCTTGTCTTAATTTTAATTCAGCCTAAGTATTATCCAACCAAATATCATAAGCTACATGCTTAGGCTTATAATCCTTTCAAATTATTGAAAGTTTTGATCTCATGTTTTCCACCAAACTCTTGAAGTTCTTTTGAATCTCTTCTCTTTTACAATCACTCAAAATAAAATAAAAAAAGGATAAAGTAAATAAAAGGTGGTTCCTGAAAGTCTCTCTGAACTAACTCCCCAGAGAAGAACATTCAAAACTTGCCAATATTTTCAAGACTCCAACTTTTTTGGTCCTTTTCAGGACACTTTTGTAAGTCCTCTTTTCTTTCTTTTAAAGTTTTCCAAGAGGTGCCTTGGGATCTCTTCAAAATGTATCTTGATTCGATGTATTTTCCCAAGAGACGTATCCTTTCATGATAAATTTCATCCATGGTGGTTACAATCACCTATTAATCTAATGGGTGCCTCAAAAACCCCATTAAAATTCATGAAAATCAATTTTACTCGTCTAGTAACTGCCATGGGCACTTAAGCGCGGGGTCTCAGCGCTTAGGCGTGTCGTTCTTTGTTTAACCAACGCTTAAGCGTTGAATCTGGCGCTTAGGCGCCAAAACTCTTTTGCATAATTTTTCTCCTTTTTTCTCCAAATTTGATGTTTTTTCACTCCTTCAAATATTTTTTCCATTTTTACTTGTATCTCCAAGAAAAACACAAAAATACCTTCCATTAAAGCGTAATATCTAAAAATTAGGTATAAAAGTGTGTCTAAAATACTGTATATTTTAAATGTATCAGACCACCCCATCAGCCTTGCCAAATTTTTTTCACCTCACCGGTGTCGAATTATAGTCAAAGTAAGATAATGAGGAAAGCTTTAGTTTTTGGGTTTTCCCTCCACATCTCCTCCATTTCTGATGCTCACCATTGGTAAGCTCATCTGCCACTTCGTCGCCTCACACTTCCGGCGAGTGGACACCTTGCCAGACCACCCCGACATTGCTAGACATCGAGCAGCCACATCGTACGAAGCACTTCTACCTCACATGCAAGAGCTTACCAAACTTCTTTAGGCTTTGTGCAAACCACGTAAACCCCTCTTCACCATCACGTTTTACTTCCTTGCCAGACTTAGGTTGCAGGTGTGATAGGCGTGTGGGTTTGATCGCATTCACGGGGTGTGTGCACCAGCATGAACCAGCGTGATGATGCGCCTATGTGTTGGATCACTTCTTTTTCTAGAGGTGTCCTTTAAGATAGGATTCTCCTTGCGCAATATTTTCCCGTACGATAGCCGAGCGAATCATATTTGACTACTAGCCTTAGCACAAAAATACTAAAGGTTGGAGCCCCTTTTAACTCCCCTTTGCTTTTGTTGCTTCAATCTTTTTAGAATGATCGAATAGTAGGCCTTATCAAGAAATGAGAAATATGAGCCATTAGCTCATTTTGCAAAGGTTGGAGGCATCGTGAAATCAGGAAAAACATCATCGCTAGTCCATTTCACGAGGAGGTGGAGAACTTACCCTTAGAGATCCGAGGAGAAGTTCCCTACTCGCTTCGCCAAAGCAAAAGCGGCAAACATTATTCTTCTATATGTTGATCCTAGGTTTCCCGGCGATGTCGTTAGCACGGGAATGGCTTCCTACTACATGTGTACACTTGCATGTTGCATTCTGCATGTCGCATAACACTTCACTTCGCTTCGATCGACCTCCCGAGCTCGTCGAGCACTTCACTTCAATCTGACAGGCCGCCCCAGCTCGATGAGCTCTTCATTTTGCTCCGACCGACCGCCCAAGCCCGGCGGGTATCCCATTTCATTTCAAACAACTTCCCTGAGCCGGTTGGCATGACACTTTGGCTTGATCATATTCCTCAAGCTGGTTGAGCAATTACTTGCACCACCATACTGTATTGCATGTGTATTTTCATTTTTTCATATTGTAGTGCATATGTATGTTTGCATTATTGCATCTTATCTTGCATTTGTCTTGCTGCATGCTTATGATCATATTCTTGAGTTACACATTCTCTTCGGGCCCCTGCCGCCATGGCATGCCCACACTTTACAGGTCACTGCTATATCGGCATACCTCTAGGGGCCGCTTCCACATGACATGCCCATCCAATTTGAGTCGGTGCCACCCTGGCATGCCTATTCCGTTGAGTCATTGGTGCTTCGGCATAACTCTTAGGGCCACTGCCACTACGGTATATCCATCTTTGTTTGATTTCTTGCCTCATGATATACTCATCACTTGTGTTTTGACCAATCATTTACATTTGCATGTTCACATGGATAGCAAGCCAGACCCTTTAGGAGAGTGACTCCTGTGTTGATCACGATGTCTGAACAATCTTTGCTTATCGGGTTGATCCTGATGAACAATGCGAGTTAAGTCATTCGAATTGACATGAGTATAACTGTGCTAAGGATCTATTGGAACTAACTTGTGTCACCCCTCTTTGTGACACCCTTTAGATCTTTTGGATCTTTAGAATGGGGCTAGAGTGATGACCCCGTCAAAGTCATACCATGTCAAAGTTATACCATGCCCAGAAGTTATACCATGCCCAGACTTACCCCACAGTTAGATACTAGGTTGATGAACTTGTGATTAGATGGTACACTATAGCTAGGATTTAGGATGTCAGGTAGTATTTTTGACACCTCTGGCTATTATTGTGTGTTGTGTTGTCATGCATTAGCCATGTGTCACTTGCTCGTCTTTTTTCGGTGTGCTTGTATGCTTCTTATTTTTGATAGTATATCAAGGCGATCTTCTATAGGTGATGTGTCTATTTATGGACACTCACACAGGTTCTATTTTGGGGGATCATGTAATGATTTCCAATCCTTCGCTTGCAGGTGCTCTTAGCTCCCCCAACTATAAGACAAGGCTTATTATTTTTACAATGGATGACATGCCCGCTAACGGTTATTTTATACAAGTTAAGTCATTATTTTATTTTTCAAATCTATTTGATAGAGTCCTAGGAGAGTTTGTATCAGAAATAAGGTACGAGCACAAGTTTTGAGGCAGTTCACGCACCTAACCATGTGACGAGGACCAAAAGCAGCAGCTCATGTCTCATACCAAAAGTATGAATTTTACAATTTTTATAGAGTTCAACTGCTTTTACTTCTTTTCCCTATATGTTGTCGGTCCAACGGTATTTGGCCTCTTTATATATTCTTTTGGGATGCCTTTCCTTTCCTTTTTCTTCTCGTATTCCTTTACATGTTGGAGCATTTTATATTGTTTCTTTCTATGTATCTGAACCTCACATTCTAATTCTTTTTACCTAAAAATCCTACTAATGAAAGAATAAGATAATCAAAATTTTAGGATTAAAACTTTCAAGTTTATTTTTAAAATCAGTCTTTACTTTCTGCTTGGCCTTCAAGCCGATTTTAAAAATGGTTTGCATGCATGGCTAGACCCAATCATATTTAATAGGGCCCCCACGATTAATAGGGCCTCCATGCATAGGAAATGGGTAGATAATTGCATCATATTTGAATGTCCCAAGGAGTAGCCTCCGTGCTTCTCCAATCCGACTGGCCCAATATAATCTTGCTTAGGTGGTTATCTAGCACGCTTTGGGTGTTAGGAGGCACCCCGATCCAGAAGGGGTATAAGAGATTTTGCTTAGACCTTGCTTGAGTGTTTCCAGCTTTATAGTTGAACCTCCCTTTCTTATTCCTTCCTACGACATCCTCATCATTTCTATGGGTATATGTCCAACCACTTGGAGCTCCAGCTGATAGTCGTAGGATAGAGCCTCATTCCTTTGACCTTAGGGCTATCAAGATCCGCGCATACTATGCGATTCATCGATTGCTACACGGGGATCTCTAATTGGGTTGGCTCGACTTCCTTCAAGACTAAGTAGACTTAAGGTCCTAGTGGCTTGGGATGACGGGTCTATGGTACCCCAACCTGGCTACCTCTACTTCTTAGGACTACTTCTCCCACCTTTGACTACCCATGTTGAGCCGTCTCTGTTGACGTCCTGATGCCGATAAGCTGTTGCACATTCGGGATACAAAGATTTGTCCTCTGCCCTTACAGCTTGGATGTGCTATGATGTATCAGGATATCCCTCTCAAATGATTTATGGTTTTTTCATAGGTACTGTGTGCTAAGGAGCTGCTATCCATTTGGATGTGAGAGATTTACTCTCTGTCTGATGGCTTGGCCCGAGCTTTAAAGCATTAGGACCATCCCATATGAAATAATTACCTTTTGATAGCCTATGCCCCGGATTCATGATAATAAAATGAAACTCCTTTCATCGATAGTCTTTTTAGGTATTCCCCAAGATGTAGTTAACCAGTTGGAATACGTTCCTCTGGGAGACATTTGACCCCAGAACAAAAATTTTCTTTTTATTTTTGTGGTTACGCATGGCTTATATAGAGATTTTGTTTATGGTGTTATGTTCTGGGGTATACTCTCGACCCATCACATGAGGATTACCCTTATATTATCCTTACGTTTCTTTTCTTTTTGAATTGTTTATCTATTTATTGTTGTATCATTTTTCCTTTTGATTCCTCTCCTCTTTGAGTGATTAATTTTATTCGGGAGGGAAACTTCTTTGAATAGGAAATTTATATAACGACACATAAATAGATAAGCTGGCGACTCTGAGATCTAAAACAATTGAGGAAAATAATCTACCAACTCCGCTGGGAATTAGTCTCTCTCTCCATGCTAGGAGTTTCACTTTTGTTTTGGGGTTTTATTCTCTTTCTCTCTGTATGGGAGTTTTGCTCACATTATCATGACCTAGGCTCTTTTCTCAAGTAATTCGTTGAACCTGTAGTGAGACCTTGTTTTCAGCCCTTACGTCAGTTGCTAGGGGTAGCAACTCGACGTATCTTGTCCCGTCTTCTCACCCTAAGCACGTTGAATCATTGCATATTCGTACATGACCGTGTTGTTGTACTATTTTGTGATTATTTTATCTTGAGTTTTTTTTCTTTTTTTCGCTTATTGTTACCTCTTTTTTCTTAGCATACATGGTGAGCGAGAGAGCTGTTATGATTGCCACTACCGGGGGAAGTTATATCTTCTACTCCCCCAATATTTTTTGTGCTCCCAAGCACACCATAGCCTTTGGTTCTTTCGAGCACGATGTACAGATTACATTGGGTAATTCTATGCCTTCTGAGGCTACTACCATGAGCCCTTCCCTTTAGAGGCCTGCACCCGATGGTGATGTTCCACAGTGCCCTTCAGTCTTCTCCAGGCTGTCGGGTCGTCCCTATGTATTTTCATCGATTTCCCCGCCTACATATCAGTCTCTTGGAAACACTACTGTTGTAGTTGTTCCCCCTACTGCAGTCTCAGACTCTGTAGTCCCGATTCCCTCTGAGGTTGATCCTGCTCCCAAGTTGGGCAGAAAGGCTCGGAGAAATCAGAACAAGTTGCTTAAGCCCCAGAAAAAAAATTTGCTCTTGTCGTTTTAGTTCTAATTCAGTTAGAGACCCCATCTACCCCACTCCCATAGATGGGAACCCCTTTTCCATCCTCTTTGGCTGTCAAGATTATGCCCCGTTAGGATCTCCAGGAGGGCTCATCCTCCTTGTGGTGGTGTGGGCTAACTCAAACCTACTTTCCATATTGATAAGGCTACCACAAGCCTTCTGTCTAAGAAAATTATGGGGTTTTTTTCCTCCTTAAGGGAAAATGGGCTTCTTCACTTCCCCACCTCGAGGTCATTGTAGTAGGATGTGGGCTTTGACCCGTTAGTGTACCACTCGCCAAGGAGGGTTTTATTCCATTTCATAAAGGGTTAAGCCCAATGGGGTGTTGCTAGAAACCCCTAGCGTGGCGCCTAATCCCTACGCGCTAGAGTTCGAGCATGCTGTCAAATCCACTGTTGTAGTGGCACAACCTGTACCTGATGTATCTATTGAAATTAATAAAAAAAAATTTTGTTGCTTATGCGTCTTCTTCTTCTTGTTTGACTAGAAATAATGCTAGCACTCCTTTTGTGGGTGGTGAGAGTTTCGGGGCATGTCTCCGAGGTCTCTCCCACAACTTGTACCAAAATAAGTATCTAAAGGAGGGATATTGTCCTGAGGGATATCGTCCCAACAGACCTAGGAGGCAATAGGCTCAAAAGCCACCCACCTCCTCTCCTTTTAAGGCTTTAGCTCCAGTGTTGGAAGCCATTGAGTCAGTCCCGGAAGAGATTGTTCCTTTAGTTGATCATGCCTTGGAGCGACCACCTGTTGACCCAAGAATGGAGCCCAATATTGATCATATGGGTGACCTATCTAGGGATTATTCTCTTACCCCAAGTTATGATTCACCCGAGGGCGTCATGAATATTCCAGAGGATTTTCTCGATGAAGATGACCTCCTTAATGAGAGGCTTCATGATTTTGAGATGCCTATCCGCCGGATCATAACCGCGAACACTCGAACCCAGAGTTCAAATGTGGAGGGCCACACCTCCAATCCCGTCGAGGATGACCAACATGAGGCTGTTGAAGTCCATGGTGGCCCTGTGGTTGATTGAGAGGATTGAGGCAAAGATGAGTTGATCGCTCACTTGTAGGCCCAACTCTCCCTTCTAGCTGCCCAGATAGTGGCACTGTAGAATGAAAGGGTAGGGTCCGATGTTGTTTCCCTCCCCACTCTGAGTGAGGCACGCCCCAATGTTCCTTCTTTGCCTTTGGCACCCTCTCAACATTGTCAAGTTGTTTCTTCTGATGTTGCTCAGCATGAGCACATCTCTTCGGACTCAGACTTGTAGTCCTTGGTTGATGCCAAGGTCAAAGCTACATTGGCAGCTCAACAAGGTGAGACATCTATGGAGACAGGTATACCATATCTTGAGCGTATGAATATATTTTGTACCCTTCAATTTTGTCCCCCCCTCTCTTCAAAAGGTTTGAGTGCTTTGGCAATCCTTTCCAAAATATAGACCAATCTAAGCACTATGTTGCAACTTTAGAAATAATGATACCCTTTTACTTCGACTTTTTGTCACCAGTTTGGTGGAGTTTGCTTTCAAATGGTATGTTGATTTACCCAATGGCTCATTAAGACCCTCGCTGAGCTGAAGGATGCATTCGTAAAATGCTTTGCAGGAGCACTAAATGACTTTAAGAGATTTATTGTTAGCCCAACAAGGACTTTCTGAGCTTTTGTTTGATTTTGTTGTTTAGTGACGCAACATGAGTTTGCAGTGCGAGCCCCAGTTGCAAGAGCAACATGCGGCCTCATTCATCCTAGGCAGAATAAAAGGCCCTATTTTCATCTTGTTGAAGATTAGTACAATTAAAACCATTAAAACATTGATTGAAAATGTGGCTAGTCTGAAGATACAACAGATACCTTGTGCTTTAAGGATACCGAGATGGCCAATAGCAAAAAGCCCATCATGGGTCCTCCATAAAGGAAGGAGGAGAGTTTTGCTCTTTCAACATTTGATAGGAAATAGAGGAAGCCTGTCATGTCTGCTAAGCAGGCTTACCCACCTCCTCAAATGTGGAAATCTTAATCTCTTGAATAGAGGAAATCTAAGGTATATTCTTTTAGGAATGATTGCCTAAAAAATATTCTCAGGAACTTGCTTAAGCAAGGGATGCATCCCTCACCTCCAAAAAGACCCCACGAGGTGGAGAAAACAAACAAGCCAAGCTATACTCCTTATCATAAGCATCTGAGGCATGTCCTCAAAGAATGTTATCCATTTAAGGATTGAATTGAGGCTCAATATAAGGCTAGAGAAATTGAGATACCGGCTCAATACCTGGAGAAGCCCCATGGGAAGGGTTCCATGAAGATGATGAAGGCTGTTATGATTTCCCACTTTTCTTTTTATGTTTCTTCTTTTGCTTTGAGTTCTAGAGTGAATCAAAGTGCTCCTCTTGGCACACTTTACAATGATAAAGCAATAAAAGAATAATGTTCTCATTACCTCTCTATGTTTTATTTTCTTATTCTTCATGCTCATGTCATTAGTGACTATAATGATGATGATGAAGGGGATGAGCAATACCCATTATCGCCCTCCTCGAGCACTACAAACCGCATCTACAATGGTCTGAGTGATACATCCACTGATATATGTTAGGTCTTTGGTTTTGAAGGCTTCTTTGATGAGCCTTCTACTGAATGTTCCACTAAAGTTGAACCCGCTAGGTCCTGTAGTGAGAAGGTTCGGGAAGTCCTCCTCAGAAGCGACAAACTTCTCCCTCCTACAGAGTTTTAACCTAATTTTAAGGAGAAGCGGATAGGTATCATCACCCAAGAGGTGGATGACCACCTAGAAGTCCCGAATGAAAGAGCGAAAGAGCCTCCTAAGATTGTGGATTATAATTTGTTGGCACACCTCAAGAGGTTGCCAGCCACTTTGAGCATCTATGATGCACTTCTCCTTTCTCCCGAGCTAAGAGAGACTTTGATTAGAGCTCTACGTGATCCAGAGATCTTCCATGTACATTATGCAGAAGAGAGGATTAAGGAGGCGGCTATGCCGACGGGCGTGTTTGCCATTACGAGGACGTCTTGCTTTTAGGCACCACAGATTATAACCATCCGCTATAAGTGACAGTTGGAGTCTACAGAACTCCGCTAAAATGTATCTTAATCAATCTAGGTGATGCAGTGAATATTATAAGCATTCGGACTCATGAGTTGTTGTCCTTGAGCACGGGAGATTATGCTCTGACAAGATTATGCTCAATTGCTTTAATGAGAAGGGTTAAAAGACCCTTAGCCCCATCACTCTACCTCTCTAAGTTGGAGACTTCAAGAGTGAAGCCAGATTCCATGTGATTGATAGGGATACTTCGTACAGTGCTCTACTTAGATGCCCATAGATCCATGATTATGGGATGGAACCGTCCACCCTCCACCAATGCATTAAGTGCATGTGTGGAGGGGAAGAGTTTTTCTTCCCTGGAGTTGTTCATCCATTTTCCATTAATAATGTTGGAGTCTATGATGTTGCAAAGTACTATGCACCACTTAAAGCATCTATCCAAGTCTCGATTTTGCTGGCACGTCCATGGGCCCTTTCCCTTCCTTGTTCTCTCTTAGTTAAAGGTAAGGCGGTAAAGAAGTTGGATGAAAGGCGTCGTGCCAATGTAGCCTGAGCTTAAGCTCCCCATCTTGCCTGCAGGTAAGATGAAGATCGAAGCTATATCGGACTCTGAGTCTGAGCTTGATGCAAAGCTACTGGTAAGCAGTTTGAGTCGGAAGGACGCTAGAGAAGAGATACTTCTGCTACCCTCGACAGGCATGGTCCCTCGTTTTACCAGACTTTCTTTGATGAATGAGATACTGACCATCGACCCCATACCACGAGTTCATCACAAAGAGCTGACAACTACGCATGCCTCTACTATTGAAGAGTTTAAAACCTTCTATGTACCTACTAGCCTTAAATCTAAAGAGAAAGGTATTTTATATTTAAAGCCATTCCTCATGCATTAAACACTGATGTAATGCTTTTAAATAATGATAATTGAGAAGTGGAGGATATTACTTTTTTTATTATTGCTTTCCTCTCATTTATAAAATGTTTGATGTTGGTTTGTTCCCCGAGAGATGGTCTGGTCGCCAAGCCAAGTTATGTAAAGCCATGAGGCAGTATAGACCCTCGGGGGAAAGGTCTGGACTGGGCTTTGTTAAAAATCTTGATAAATTCGGACTCCATAGAGCATCATGTACAGAGCATCATGTATAATGATTTCTATTCATGAAGACATGACCCTCACCTTTACTAGTGAGGAGATCAAAGTTAGAGATGCCCCTGTCGAGCTTGACGATGACATCTCTTCGATAGTCGATGAATTGGTTAAGGTCAACCTTATTATGGTTCACAATCGTCGTCCAACTTATATTAGCAAACTCCTATTGGATTCTATGACTGCTAAAATTATATCAATTGTAAAAGAGTTTTGTGATTGCTTGCTTGTAGCTATGTTGAGATGCCCGGACTAGCTCCTGATGTGGCCACACACCATTTGGCCATCGACCCGAGTATTATTCCTGTTAAACAAAAACCTGAGAGGGTACGACCCAAGATAGAGCAGAAGGTCATTGAAGAGACCAAAAAGCTCATCGAGGCCAGCTTTATTAGAGAGGTTCTTTACCTTACATGACTTGCAAAAATCATACCCGTTCGAAAGAAGAACAAATTGATACGAATTTGCATCAAATTTCAAGATCTGAATAAGCCTTTCAAAAAAGATGATTTTCCCTTAATGATTTCGGAGCTCATGATCGATGTCAATTCCTCTCATGCGATGTTTCCCTTCATAGATGGTTTGTCCGGTTATAATAAAATTTGGATGGCCCCATATGAGGAACAACATACGGTGTTTCGTACTCTGATCGACATATTTTTCTATAAAGTCATGCCCTTTAGATTAAAGAATGTTGGGGAGACCTATCAGCGCTATATGGAAAACATCTTTGATGGCTTGCTACATCATCAGGTTGAGTGTTACATCGACGATGTAGTGATTAAGAGTTGTTCTGAAGATGATCATCTTTCAAACTTGAGGATCATCTTTGAATGCCTTAGGAAATATGATCTGAAGATGAACCCGCTAAAATGTGTCTTTGGTGTATCCTCCAGGAAATTTTTAGGCTTTATTTTCCATCATAGAGGCATTAAAATTGATCCCGTCAAAATTAAATCCATCACTGAGATGGAACCTCTTAAAAGCATGACGTAGTTGAGTTCTGTATAAGGGAAGCTTGCCTATATTAGAAGGTTCATTTC
>NW_018252131.1:4891-7882 GCF_001263595.1 Phalaenopsis equestris | reverse complement strand
AATCGATAGGAGCTTTATTAGCTCAAAAGAATGAGGAAGGGAAAAAGATTGCCCTATATTACCTTAGTCATTGTTTCATACCCGCTGAGGTGAGATACCCACCGATTGAAAAGCATTGCTTGGCATTGATATTCTCAGTCCAGAAGTAAAGGCGTTAAATGCTCTCACACCATGTTGATTTGATCTCGAGGGTAAACCCCTTGCAATATCTCATGGCACGTCCCACCTTAGCTGGATGGTTGGCTAGATGGGCTATGATATTATTCTAGTTTGAAATTTTGTATGTCCCTCAACAAGCTGTTAAGGGATAAGTGTTAGCTGACTTTCTAGCGGCTCACCCAATCCTGATAGATTTTCCTCTTAATGATGATTTTCTCGATGAGCATCTGCTTGCAATTGATACCTCTGAATGGGAAATG
The DNA here is from genome assembly GCF_001263595.1 of Phalaenopsis equestris. NCBI lineage: Eukaryota > Viridiplantae > Streptophyta > Magnoliopsida > Asparagales > Orchidaceae > Phalaenopsis > Phalaenopsis equestris. The sequence goes on along the minus strand of NW_018252131.1, from coordinate 7,463 downwards.
TACTTCAATGGGGCTTCTTCCTTAAAAGAAGGGCCACCAGGATCTCTTCCGAAGGTACAATCGGGGATCAAATTGATTTTTGTATCACTCGATAGCAGCATTCTTCACTATTCTTAAAGCCTAGAGGAACCATGTACAAATAACGCCGCCGAATATGAAGGCTTGATGGTAGGACTTGAGTTGGCTATCCAAATGGGCATCACAAGAATCAAAATCTATGGTGGTTCTCAGCTCATTATAAGCCAAGTTTTAGGAACCTACTGAGTCCTCAAGCCTGAGCTCTTAGCTTATCATGAGAAGGCAATGACAATGTTGAATCTCATTCCACAGATCACTATTATTAAGATTCTTCAATCCTTTAATGATAAAGCTGATGCTCTTACTGAATTGGCTAAAGAGCTATCAAGTCTTGGTGGAAATCTCATGATAGTCGTGATTCAAGAAAAAGGATCATGTCATCATGTTACCGACGCTTTTTAGCTCTTTATGTGATGCACCCCCAGATATTGGTGGCGTCCTCTTGGTTATTTCTGATGGAGCATCCGATGACTAAAGTCAATCCATCATCACGTACTTGCTAAGTGGAATTCTCTCTGATAATCGTTCCTTTACCTCTCAAATCCAGAAGGGGCACTTTTATTTACCATATTAATGATACTTTGTATCGATGCTCTTTTGAACATATATGGTTATGATTTGTAGGGAATGGTGAGGCCCTAAAAGTCATGGCTAAGGTCCATGAGGGCATTTGTGGGTCCCATCAGCTGGGCCCCAAGATGAAAATCAAAATCAAATGTCTCAGTTATTACTGACCTACAATGACCCTTGATTGTATTGAATATGCCAAGAGATGTCATCGTTGTCGGCTATTTAGTTCTGTGCTTCACCAACCCCCGAGTGTATTGCATCCGACAGTTGCATCATGGCCTTTCCAAATCTGGAGTACTGATATTGTGGGGCTTATTGACCCACCATTATCTTGAGGACATCAATTTATTCTTGCAGCCACTGATTATTTCTCCAAGTGGGAAGAAGCTATCTCCTTAAGATAAGTAAAGGTGGATAACAAGCTACATTTCATTAAGAACTATATCATTTATAGATTTGGTGTGCCACGCGGTATCATCTTCGATAACGGAATGACTTTCAAAAATACCAAGATAAATAGATTTGCTTCACCCCATCACATGATTGGAGATATTCGACGATCTACTACCCAAGAGTGAATGGCTTGGTCGAGGCTTTTAATAATACTTTAGTTGGCCTTATTAGGAAAATTCTTCATGCAAACAAGAAAGAATGGTACGAGAAGCTATTGGAGGACTTGTGGGCATATCATACGACATGTCGTACACCCACTAGTTCTACTCATATGCATTAACCTTTGTGTCTGATGCAGTCCATCCTCTAGAAGTCAAACTGCCTTCATTGTATGTCACTATCAGCAACAATTTCAACAGTAAAGAAAATACCCGACTTAGGTTGGAAGAGCTTGATAGCTTTGAGGGGTTGCAATTACAATCCCAATAAAGCCTTGAACTATACCGCGCTCGTATGACCAGGGCCCATCACATGCTCGTAAGGCCCCATACCTTCATAGTTGGAGACTTAGTGCTGGTTTTATACTGCCAAATTGTACCTCACCATCGAAGCCATAGGAAATTTGAGCCTACATGGGAAGGACCATTCATATTCGAGAAGGTCTGCGAGGGAGGAGCCTACATGCTTGTTGACACTGATGGGTCCCACCCTATGCCCCCCATTAAAGGGCTATAATTGAAGAGGTACTATGTTTAGGCTCATTCTTTGTTGGATGTATTTTTGTGTTATAGATTGTTATTCAAAGGTTTATGTACTTTATAGTTCATTTATTGGGTAATAAAGTTACATCTATCACATGGCGTCTTGGTTGACCTAATTGATGATTTCATTATGAGTACTAAACGATTGTGTTGTGTAGTTCATGATAGCATATGATGGGTAAGGGAGGTCTTGTGCATCTGTTAAAACTGAATGTTGAATTGTCAAAATGACAAAGTAGAAGTCCTACGGGCGGCTTATACCTGGCACAATCAGTAATTGGTATAAGAGAAGCCATGCACTTCTCTTATTCTTCCTACTCGATTCCACGCCTCGATCTGGTCTGAATGAGTGTGTCCCACCCATTGTAAATAAGGGTGGTGGATGCATTCATCCTGCTTGTCATAGTGGATAGGAGAGATACCCTCATTTTAGAGGGTTTTAGCTTAGTCATATGACCGAGCATCTCTTGGTTAGAACATCTTACTTAGCTAACCATCACAATATCTCGATGATGATAGTCAATTCGATTAATATTTGCCTTATGCAGGAAAACCATGCATTTTTCTAGAATTATTTTTTTTGGTTACCCATTTCAAATAGGGTCCGTATCGAGCATGTCCCATGCATCATGGGTGATTGTGAAAATTACGCTCATCCCATTCATCTTGTGCAAGCATGATATTTTCCCTTCTTTCGGATATTTTGCGTGCATTGATTGAATAGAGCATGTCCCATGATATTCTCACCAGTGTTCTTAAAAACATGTTAT
>NW_018252131.1:0-890 GCF_001263595.1 Phalaenopsis equestris | reverse complement strand
GATCTTACCTACTAAGTGCTAGAGGTTAGGACCAATATGTGGAACGTCAAGTTGAGTAAAGGGAAGAGTTTTGAGTTTCTAATGGTGAGGGTACCTATTCTAGTTTTCTAAGACTAGTCAGTAGGAAAGTCCTATGGCTAGACCTAGGCTACTGAAGAAAATTCTAGAACTCAACCAAAAGTGAGGTCAACAAATGGACCCCCAATAGGTGTGGTGTGCTGGGTGAGCACATCGCACGTATTGGTGTTGACCGACAAGATCAACAAGACTAATATAGATTTTTAAGTCATCAGACCTAGAAAGAAGTGTGAATTTGTGTCTGCTGTTTGTTTCCACTGGGGATTTTTTGCAAATAAGTGTCTGATCAAGATCAGGCAGTGAGCACTCTCATTGAGGATTGGATAGTGAGTTTTAAAGTTGTTAAGTGTTTTGTTTTGTTTTTTTTTTAATAGGGATCAACATATAAAGGATGATCTCAAAATGGGGATTCAAGATATGAATATTAATATCAAAGGAGAGTCGGACATTTGGAACTGACTTCCAATAGAAAAAATCAGAAGTGTAGGACTGATCATAAAGTAAGAATTGAAATTATTGGATCAATTCTTGAAGGATATGAATTAGAAATATCAGACTGATTCGAAGTGAAAATTATCAAATCAAGTTGGGAAAAGCATAAATCAGAAGTATCAAACTGATTTAATGTGAAAATTAAAATTATTGGATAAATTTTTTGAAAAGTTATGAATCAAAAGTATCGAACTGATTCGATGAGAAAATTGAAATTATTGGATCAATTTTTGAAAAGTTATGAATCAGAAGTATCAAACTGATTATGAATCACAAGTATCGATATGATTCGATGAGAAAATTTAAATTATTGGATCAAT
>NW_018252130.1:8245-12549 GCF_001263595.1 Phalaenopsis equestris | reverse complement strand
CCTCTCTCACGCTCTATACCTCTCCCTCCCTTCATTTCTTTCTCAATTTCATATTTACTCATGCATGCTCTGTTTCTATTCTCATGTTTTCTCTTTTCTTTCTCTCATCTCTCTCCTCTTCTATCCTCCCTCTCTTCTACTCCCTCCCTCCCTCCCTCATTCTTGTTTAATATCTCTCTCCCATCACTCTCTTTCTCCCTGACCCTCCGTCTTGTTTCTTCCTCTCCATACGTATCTTATTCTCTCTATATCCCTCACTCTCACCATCTCTCCCCTACCTCTCGATGTATGACTCTCCCTTTTTCTCTCTCTCTCTTAATCTCTCTCTCTTCCTCTTTATCTATTATATTCTCTCTCTCCTCTCTCCCTCTCTCCATCTCCTTCTCTTTGTCTCTTTCACTTGCTCTCTCAATCTATCTCTCTCACTCTTTCTTCTTTTTTTTCCTCAAATCTCTACCTAACTCTCCACTCTTTTTCTCTCTTTCTCTCTCCTCTCTCTCTCTCTCCATCACACCCTCTCTCTCTCTCATTACTCTGCATCCCACACACTCCCTCAATAATCTCTATCTTGAGTGAAGAGAGCAGTGAGAGAGAGCGGCGAGAAAGATAGAACAAGTGATAAATACAAAAAAGAGAGTGAGGGAAGAGAGTGAGAGATAGTGTGTGAGAAAGAGAGATAAAGATGTGTGTGAGAGAGACAGGGAGGGAGTGAAATAGGGAGAGAAAAAGTGAGAGAAAGAAGAGTAAGAGAAACTGAGAAATAGTGAGAGAGATAAGAAGAGGGAGAGAAGAGAGCAATACAATAATAGAGTGAAAGGTGAGAAAAAGAGAGTGAGCAATAAAGCAAGAGAAAGAATAAGCAAAGAGAGAGAGAGGAAAGTAAGAGTGATAGATAAGAGAGCAAGAGAATGAGAAATAGAGAGAGATAGAGGGGGAGAGAAAGATAAGAGAGAGAGGAAGCAACAATAAGAGAAAGAATGAGAGAAATACAAAGAGAGGAGAGAATAAGGGAAGAAAGAGCAAGAGTGAGTGAGTGAGGAAGACATTGAGTGAGAGAGAGAAGGAGAGGGAGGGAGGGAAGTGCTAGAGAGGAGAAGAAAGAGTGAGAGAATATCGAGAGGGTTAAGGAGAGAAAGGGAGGGTATCTCACACTTCTATCTATCTCTCACTCTTTGTGTCTCTCTGTCTCTCTCCCTCCATCCCACTATCTTGATTCATTCTTCCTCTCTTCTCCCTTTCTCTCTCTCCCCCTCCCTCCCCCACTAACCCCACTACCTTACCCTATCTCTTGCATGCCTTTCGTCTCTCTCTTCCTCCCTCACTAGCTCTCTCTTTTTTCTTTCTCTCTTTATCTCTCTCTCTGTCTCCCACCCTCCCTCTTCTCTTACACTTTTTTTATCTTCTCATTTTCGTTCTCTCTTTCCTTCTCTCACTCACTCTCTCTTTCTTTTTCTACATCGCTGCTCTCTAACGTTTTCCTTTGCTTATCTCTCTATGTCTTGCTTTCTCTTGATCTTTCTCATTTCTCTCTCTCCTTTTCTCTCCCTCCCTCTTTTCTAATATCTCTTGCTCCCTCTTTCTCTCTTGATCTATCTCTATCACTCTGATTCTCTCCCTCTCTACTATTCTCTCTATCTTTTTCTCTCTCTCATGTTCTATGCCTCTCCCTCCCTTCATCTCTCTCTATTTCATTCTTACTCATGTTCTCTCTCTATTTTAATGCTTCTTCTTCTTCTCTCTCTATCGCTCTCTTCCCACTCTCTCTATCTAACTCTTGCCCACATCCCCCTTCTTCCCTACTTCTCTCATCCCTCCTTACTTCTCTTTCTCTCCCTTATCTTTTCCTCTTTCTCAAACAATCTCTCTTCTCTCTCTTTACCTCTCTCGCCTTCTTAATCTCCCCTTCACTCCATCTAGCTCCTCCTCTCTCCTATCTCTGTGTTTATCCCTCCTTCCCTCTCTTAATACCTCTCCCTCTCTTCTCTCTCTTCCCTTTTGTCTCTTCTCTCTTTATTCTCTCTCTCACTCTCCTTCAAATTCTTACACTCTCCCTCTCCTACTCACTCTCTCTTTCATGCACTCTCTATCTCTATCCCTTTCCCTCTCCCACCCACCATCTCTTCAGCCCTCTCCCTCTCCCATCCCCTCTCTCTAATCCCTCTCTCTACCTCCCTCTAGCATTTCTACCCACTTTATTATCTCTCCCTCTTCTTCTCTCCCTCCCTTCGTTTCTCTCTTCCTCCCTTTCTCTCTCTCGCTCTATCTCTTTCCCCTTCTATCCCTCTTTCATCCCTCACTTTTTGTCTCTCTTTTGTCACTTTATCCTTAACATTTCTTCTCTCTCCCACTTTCGCACACTCTCTTTTGTGGCTAACTTTACTCATTTCTCTAGCACTCCCATCAATCTCTATCTCTCTTAGCCTTGCTTGCTCTCGATCTTTTCGTCTATCTCTCATCTATATGTCTCTCTCTTCTTCTCTCTCAACATCTCTTAGCCTCCCCATTTCTCCCTTTCTCTCTTTTCTTATGTTCTCTCTCTCCTTCTCTCTCCTATTCCCTCAATCATGACTTCCATCTCTCCTTCACTCCCTTCATATCTCTCCTTCAATCTTGTCCTCTTAACTCTCCTTCTCTTTCTCACTCTCTCTCCCCTTCTCTCTCATCACCTCTCTCTCCTCTCAAATCTCTCACTCTCTCTTTATATATTATCTTATTTAATTCATCTTTTCCCTCACTCTATTTTGAGCTCTACCTCTTTCTAACACACACTCTATCTCTTTCTTTCCATCTATTTGAATCTCTCTGTTCCTCCTTCTCTCTCTCACTCTCTCTCTTTGTATCTCTCCTCTTGCCTTCCTCGTCCTTATCTATAAAATCTCTCTCCTCCCTCCTTTCTTGCTTGCTCCGTCTCACTCTTACTCTCTCCCGCTTTCTTTTGCTTCCACTCACAATCTCAGCCTCCCCTCTTCCCTCTCCCCCTCACTTACTCTTCATCTTTATCTCTCCCTTGCTCTCTCCTGCCCTCTCTATAATATCACTCTTATTCTCACACATTCTCTCTCTTCTCACTCTCTAAATCTCCTCCTCTCTCTCTCTTTTGATCTCTCTTTCTCTCTACTCCTCCCATTCTCCCTTCCACCTTTCCTTTCTCTTTCTCTCCTCTCTCTCTCTCACATTCTCTATCTATCTCACCCTCCCTCTCCATTCTCTTACTTTCTCTCTCATCCCTCCCTCTCTCCTTAAATTCTTCTCTCTCTTCTCCCTTGGTAGCTCTCTCCCTATCACTCTCATTCACTATATTTTTTCTTAGTCTCTCTACTCTCTAAATCTTCTCCTGCTTCTCTCTCTTCTCTCACTCCGTTAATTTCTCTAAGCTCTTACTCTCACTCTTCATGTTTTCTCTCTCCCTTTTTTTAGTTTATTTTGCTTCTCTCTCACTATCTCTTTTGGCCTCTTTTCTCTCACTCTCACTATTTATATCAATCTCTTACTCTCAATCTTTTTCTTCTTTCTCTTAATTTTTCACTCCCTCACCCTCTCTCTCCCTCTCTTAATCTCTGTCACTTTATCTACCTTCTCTCTTTTACTCCTGCTCTCACTTTATCTCTCTCGCATTCTCCATCATTTGCACTCTCTCTCTTTAACTCTGTCACTCTTTCTCTCCCACTTTCACCATTCCTCTCTCGCACTCCATCTTTTGCACTCTCTATCTCTCTCTAACTTTCACTCCATCCCTCTCCCTCTCCAAATCTATCTCCATTTCTTTCTCTATCTCTTCTCTTTCTACTTCTCACTAGCTCCTCTTCCACACTATCACTCTCTATCTCTCCCATTTTCTTTTGCTCTCTTTACCTCTCTTACTTTCTTTCCCTCTCAATCTCTTTCCTTTTCCCTCTCTCACTCTCTTTCTCTCTCTCTTGCCCTCCTTTCCTTCTTTCTTTCTAATTTTGTCACTTTAGTCCTTTCTTTCCGTCTCCCTCTATTATTTAATTACTCTATCTTTATCCTTTTCTCTCTCCCTTCCTGTCTTCGACCCCTTTGCCTCCTTTGCTCTCTTTGCCTCTTTATCTCTCCCTCTCTCCCTATCTCTCTTATCTCCATTCTTTCTTGCTCTAACTGTCTCTCTCTCTTTCTCTCTCTTTGTCAATTTTTCTTTCTCTTTCCCTGCCTCTCCCTCTTTCTTTCTCTCTCTCTTATTATCTCTCTTCTCCCCATCACTCTTGGGTATCTCTCTATCTTTTGTAGTCACTCTCCCTTTCACTCACACTCCTCTTTCTCTCTATCTTTTCATTCTTTGAATCTAT
>NW_018252130.1:6859-8223 GCF_001263595.1 Phalaenopsis equestris | reverse complement strand
TCAATCCCCCTCTAACACTCTCTTTCTCTCTCTATCTCTCTCTTATTATCCCTCTCTCTCTATATTCTTTCTCTCTCACTCTCTATATCTCTATATCTCTCCCCATTCTAACCCTCAAAAACTCCCACCTCACGTCCCTCTTTCTCTCCCTCTCGATCTCCCTTCTTCCCTTTATTTCCCTCCTTTTCCTCTCACTTTCTTCTCTTAAACCTTTTTTTGTCTCTCCCTCCCTCTCTTTCACTCTACCTCTCCCGCTCTCTCTTCTCTCTCCTCTAATTCTCGCTCTTTCTCTCCCTCCTTTCTCATTCTCTCTTTCCCTCCATTTATCTCTCTCTCACTCTCCCTCTATCTCTCTTTTGCAGTCTCATCTCTTTATCTCTCCCTTCCTCCCTCCCCCACTTGGCCTATTCATCACCCACAACCTTTCACTCTCAGCCTCTTATCACCCTCTTCCTAGCTCTCTCTCACACCTTATTTCTATATCTCTCTCCCTTTATTCTAAACTCTCTCCCTATCTCTTATCCTTTCTCTCTTTCTCATTTATTTTTACTCCATTTATTGCTCTCTCTCTCACTTACTCTTCCTCACTCTCCCTCACTTTCTCTCATCTCTCCCACCCCTCTCTCTCACACTCTCTACCTAACTCTCTACGTTTTAAGCCACTCTTCACGTCTTTCTCCCTCACTCACACACACACACACTCTCTCTATCTCCGTATTTCTCTCTCCCCCTCCCTCAACCTCTGTTGCTCACTTTCTCCCTCCCCAACTATTTTTATTCCTCTTTAACGCACCCTCTCTTTTCTCTCTCTCCATACTTATCTTATTCTCTCTATCCCTCACTCTATCCGCATCTCTCCTCTCCCTTTTTCTCCCTCACTCTATCTCTCTCCCTTCTTTTCTCCACCTCTCTCTTTGTGTCTCTCTCACGTGCTTAAGCACTCTATCTTTCTCACTTTCTCTCATCTTTTATAATCTCCCTCATAATCTTCTCTCCTCATAATCTTCTCTCTATCAGTCTCTTCTCTCTATCAGTCCTCTCTCTCTCCTTCTCTCTCCACTCTCTTCCCCTCACTCCCTCCCTAACTTCCTCTCTTTGGGTCTCCCCCTCATTCCCTCCCTCAAATTTACCTCTCTCGCTTGCTCTTTCTCTGTATCATTCTCTCCCTCTTATTATCTCTTACTTGATTTACTTTCTCTCTCACTTGCTTGCTCACTTTTCCACTTCCTATCTCTCTTTCATTCCAACCCTCAAAAACTTCCTACCTATGTCCCTTTTTATCCCCCTCCTTATCTTTTTTTTTTTCTATTTATTTCCCTCTCCCTCCTTTCCCTATTCTCTTTATCTTGTTCAAACCATTCTCT
>NW_018252130.1:4145-6700 GCF_001263595.1 Phalaenopsis equestris | reverse complement strand
GTATATCTATCTTCTCTAACTCCTTCCCTCCCTCCCTCACTCCTACTCTCTCTCTGTCTCACTCTCCCTCTATCTCATCTCTGTCTCACTCTCCCTCCCTCCTTCACATACTCTATATCTTTATCTTACTCTCCCTCCCTTCCTCTTTTTTTACCTCTCTCTTGCTCCATCTCTCTCTTATCATTTCTCTCGCTCTTTATGACTCTCTCACTCTATCACTCTCTTTTACTCTATCACTCAATTTCATGCCTTCTATCCCACTCTCTATCTCTTTCGCTATCTATCCCTCATTCCAACCGTCAAATGCTCCCTCCCTGCATCCCTTTTCTCCCCCTCCCTATCTTTTTTCCTCTCTTTATTTCTCTCCCTCCCTTGTCTACTCTCCCTATGATCTCTCATACATTTTCTCTCTCTCTTTTCCTCTCAACCTCTTTCATTCTTTCTTCTCTCTCTCTTTTAACTCTCTCTATCGTTCTCTCCTTTTTCTTACTCTTTCTCGCCCTATTTCGTTTTCCTTCACTTGTCTCCATCTCTCCTTCTCTAATTCCATTGCTCACTCTCCCTCAGTTGCTCTCCCTCAGTTGCTCTTGCTCTCTCTCATTCTCATCTCTCCCACACCCCTCTTGCAATCTCTACCTTTCTCTCTCTCTCTGACTTATGTCAATCTTGCCCACTCTCCCTACCTCTCTACATCCCTCTCTCTGTCTCTCTCCCCCTCACTCACACTCCCTCCCTCCCTCCCTCCCTAGCTCACTCTCTCTCTCTCCCACTCTCTTTCATTCTGTCTAACCCTACCTCTTTTTTATCTATCTGAACCTTTCTCTTTTCCCATCCTTGCCTTGCCTCTCTACATATCCCTCTCTTTTTTTTCTTCCCTTTATCTCTCCTACACCCTTTACCTCTCTCATATCTCTCCATCTCTCAAACTCCCTATCTCAGTTTCTCTCACTTGCTTGTTCACTCTATCTCTCTCACATTCTCTCACCTTCACTCTCTTGCTTTCTCTCTTACTTTTGTCTTTATTAATCATCTCCCTCTCACTCTTACTCGCTACACTCTCCCTCCCTCCTTCAATTCCTTTATCTCTTTATCTCACTCTCCCTCCCTCCCTCCCACAATCCCACTCTCTCTATCCCACTATCTTTCCTTGCTTCAATTCCCTTATCTCTTTAGCTCACTTTCCCTCCCTCCCTCTCTTTTACTTCTCTCTTGCTCTATCCCTCTCTTATCATCTCTCTCACTCTATCTTCTTTCTCTCTCACTCTTTGTCATTTGCTTTGTCTCTTTCTCCCTATCATTCTTTCTCGCCCTCTCTCTTATTTCTCAATCTGTTCCTCATCACAACCCTCAAACGCTCCCTCCCTAAGTCCATTTTTCTCCTCTTCTCTATCTGCTTACCTCTCTCTCTCTATTTCCCTCGCCCATCCTTATCTACTCTTTCCACTTTCTCTCATACATTTTCTCTTATCTTTGTCTCTCTGGCTCTCATATTCTCTCTCAATTTCTATTTGTTTTCTAACTCTCTCTCTGCTTCTCTCCCTCTCTTTCTCTTTTCCTCTCTCTGTCCCTCCATCTATCTCTCTCAGTCTTCCTCTTCTCTCTCTTTCTTTTGTCTTTCTATCTTCCCTACCCTAATCCCTCCCTTACTCCCACACTCTCTTTGTATTGCTCTCCCTCCATCTTTCACATCCTTTACCTCATTATCTCACTCTCCTTCCCTTCCTCTCTTTTTACCACTCTCTTGCTCTATCTCTCTCTTATCTTCTCTCTCACTCTCTATGGCTCTCTAACTCTCTGTCACTTGCTTTTTCTCTCTTGCTCTCTATATCACTCTCTTTTATGCACTCTCTCCCACTCTCTGCGCTTTCTCTATCTCTCCCTCATTCCAACTATCAAACACTCCTTCCCTACTTTCCTTTTTTTCCCCTCTTTATCTCCTTTCCTCTCTCTATTTCCCTCTCCCTCCCATCTGTACTCTCCCTATGATCTCTCATACAGTTTCTCTCTCTCTCTCTGTCCCTTTAGACCTCTTTCAATCTTTCTTATCTCCTTTTTTACTCTTTCTCTCCTTTTTCTTTCCCTTTTTTCACTATTTTTATCTTTTTTTCTCTTTCTCTTGTCTCTATATCTCTCTTTCTCTAATTCCACTTCTTGCACACTCTCACTTGCACTCCCTCAGTTGCTCTTGCTCTCTCTCATCTCTTCCACACCCCTCTCTTGCAATCTCTATCTATCTCTCTCTCCTTTTCTATCTCTCTCTCTCTCTCTCCGTCTTACCTCAATCTTTCCCTCTCTCCGACTCAAACTCTCTACCTCTCTTCATTCCGCCCTGTATCTCTCTCTCTCCCTCTCTCTCTCTCTATTTTCATCTCCCTTTCTTCTCTACTCTCTCTACCATCTCATACATTTTCTCTTATCTTTCTCTCTACCTTTCATATTCTCTTTTAATCTCTTTCGTTATTTCTTCTCTCTTTTTTAACTCTTTCTCGCTTTCTCTCCCTTTTGTCTTTTTCCCTCTATATTTCCATCTTTCTATCTCTTCCACTATCCCTCTC
>NW_018252130.1:0-4042 GCF_001263595.1 Phalaenopsis equestris | reverse complement strand
TATCTTTCTCTATCACCCTCTCCTTCTCTCTCCTTTTTTGTCTCCCTCTCACTTATCCATTCTCTAGAGCTCTCGATCACTTACCTCATTGCCCACTCCCTCACTCTCTCCGCTTTATCTCATCTCTCCCACCCCATCTCTCTCTCACATTCTATCCCTCACTCGCTCTCGCTCGCTCTTATCTCTCTCACCCCATCATCTCGATCCACTCTATACTGAACTGATCTCTCTCACTTCTATTCCAACTCTCTTTACCTTCACCTCTTTATCCCCCCCTCCCACTCCCTCTCACTCCGTCCCTCCCTTCCTCCCTTACTCTTAATCAATCTCTCTCTCTCATCACTCTCTTCTTCCCTCATCCACAAGTATCTTATTCTCTCTCTATCCCTCACTCTCTCCATCTCTCCCTTTTTCTCCCTCTCTTAATCTCTCTCTCTCTTCCTCTTTACCTCTTATTTTCTCTCTCTCCTCTCTCCCTCTCTCCACCTTCCTCTCTTTGTCTCTTTCACTTGCTTTCTCATTTTATCTCTCTCACACTTTCTTCTATTATTTGCTGCTATATCTCTTATCTCTATTAGTAGTCTTCTCTCTCTTTATCTTACTTTCTTTGTCCTCCCTTCCTTCTACTCTCACTCCCTCTCTCTGTCTTACTCTCCCTCCCTCCATCCTTTTCACCACTATCTCGAGCTTATTCTCTGTCTCCACGCTCTCCATTTCTCTCTCCCTCCGTTTCTATCTCTCTCTCTCTCTCTCTCTCTCTTTGTCTCTTTTTCTTACTCTCACTCTCCCGAGCTCCTTTCTCATTCCCTACCTCTCACTCTAACTTTCTTGTGCCCTCTCCTTCCCTCCCTCCTTCCCCTTTATCTCTTCAACATTATTTATCACTCATTTACTCTCCCACTCTCTCGCTCAGTCTTTCATATCTCTTTTTTTGTTCATTCTTTTCTCTATCTTTCCCTCTCTCTCTCTCACTCTCTGTACTCACTCCCTCCCCTGTCTCTATATATTTCCCTCCCTCTCTCTCTCTCGATTCTTACTCCTTTCAAAATATCTTCTCTCTCTTGCTCCCTCCCACCCTCTCTCTCATTATTACTCTTTCAATTTTACTCTCTCTATCCCCATCTTTCCCTCGTTCTTTTTATTTGACCCTTTATCAATCTCCAACTTCCTCTCTCTTTTATCACTATCTTTATTCTCTTCCTCTCTCATTTCTCTCTTACTTTCTTTCTCTTAACCTCCTTATTTTTTTCTCTATCTTTCCCTAATTACCTCTCTCTTCTCTCTTTCCCCCACTCTTTTTCCATCTCATTCTCTCTCTTCCTCCCACCTTCCCTTTTTATCTCGCTTGCTCTCACCCACATACTCTCGGAGAACAAGAGAATGAGTGAGAAATTTACTCACACTCTCTCCCTCCCTCTATCTCTACCTCTCTTCTCTCTCACCCTCTCTCTCTATCTTTCTCTATCACCCTCTCCTTCTTTCTCCTTTTCTATCTCTTCTGTCTCCCTCTCACTTATCCATTCTCTAGAGCTCTTGATCACTTACCTCATTGCCCACTCCCTCACTTTCTCCCGCTTTTCTCTCTTGCTTTCTCTCATCTCTCCCACCGCATCTCTTTCTCACATGCTATCCCTCACTCGCTCTCGCTCGCTCTTATCTCTCTCACCCCATCTCAATCCACTCTATACCGATCTCTCTCACTTCTATTCCAACTCTCTTTACCTTCACCTCTTTATTCCCCTCCCCCACTCCCTCTCACTTCGTCCCTCCCTCCCTCCCTTACTCTTAATCAATCTCTCTATCCCATCACTCTCTTTCTCCCTCTTTGACCATCCATCTCATTTCTCCCTCTCCACAAGTATCTTATTCTCTCTCTATCCCTAACTCTCTCCATCACTCCCTTTTTCTCCCTCTCTGAATCTTTCTCTCTCTTCCTCTTTACCTCTTAGTTTCTCTCTCTCCTCTCTCCCTCTCTCCACCTCCCTCTTTTTGTCTCTTTCACTTGCTTTCTCCATCTATCTCTCTCGTACTTTCTTCTATTTTTTATGCTATCTCTCTTATCTCTATTAGTAGTCTTCTCTCTCTTTATCTTACTTTCTTCGCCCTCCCTTCCTCCTACTCTCATTCCCTCTCTCTATCTCACTCTCCCTCCCTCCATCCTTTTCACCTCTCTCTCGAGCTTATTCTCTGTCTCCACGCTCTAATTCTCTCACCCTCTCCATTTCTCTCTCCCTCTGTTTCTATCTCTCTCTCTCTCTCTCACTCACTTTCTTTGTCTCTTTTTCTTGCTCTCACTCTCCTGAGCTCCTTTGTAATTCCCTACCTCTCACTCTCACTCTCTTGTGCCCTCTCCTTCCCTCCCTCCTTCCCCCTTATCTCTTCGACATTCTCTATCGCTCTCTCATTTTCCCCCTCTCTCGCTCAGCCTTTTAACGCTCTCTTTCTATTCATTCTCTTCTCTATCTTTCCCTCTCTCTCCCACTCTCTATACTCACTCCCACCCTACTCTCTCATCTCTCTCCTGTCTCTATATATTTACCTCCCTCTCTCTCTCTCGATTCTTACTCCTTTCAAAATCTCTTCTCTCTCTTGCTCCCTCCCACCCTCTCTCTCATTACTACTCTTTCAATTTTACTCTCTCTATCCCCATCTTTCCCTCGTTCTTTTTATTTGACCCTTTATCAATCTCCAACTTTCCTCTCTCTTTTATACTATCTTTATTCTCTTCCTCTCTCATTTCTCTCTTACTTTCTTTCTCTTAACCTCCTTATTTTTTTCTCTATCTTTCCCTAATTACCTCTCTCTTCTCTCTTTCCCCCACTCTTTTTCCATCTCATTCTCTCTCTTCCTCCCACCTTCCCTTTTTATCTCGCTTGCTCTCACCCACATACTCTCGGAGAACAAGAGAATGAGTGAGAAATTTACTCACACTCTCTCCCTCCCTCTATCTCTACCTCTCTTCTCTCTCACCCCCTCTCTACCTCTCTTCTCTCTCACTTCCCCTCTATCCCTTCCTCTCTCTCCTTCCTCTCATGCTCTCTCTCACTATCTACTTCTTGCTCTCGCATTCTTTACTCTCTTCTCTATCAATTTCGCTTTCTCTCTCTCTCTCTCTATCTCACCTCCATCTCTCACTTTCTCTCCCTTTCTCCATCTTTTTTGCTCTCATAATCTCTCTTTCTCATTTCTCTGTACTTTCTCTATCTCTATCTCCCAACTCCCTCTCTATCTATTATCTCCTTTGTCAATCTCTACTTATTTTTCCTGCTCTCCCTCAGTCATTCCTATCTCTATCCTCTCTATCCCTTACTCTTCTCTTATCTATCTCTCATTTATCCCTCTTTCTCTCCTTCTCTACCTCTCACTCACCACCTACCTCTGTTACACCTTCTCTCTCCTTATCTCTCTACCTCTGTTACACCTATCTCACCCTCAATCTATTGCTCACTATGTCCTTGCTCTCTCCCTTCCTCTTTTAATAGTTATTTATCTCCCCACTCTTTGTCTTGCTCTCCCTCTCTCCTTCTTTTTTTTACTATTTCTCATCTCTATCTTCCCCTCAAACAATCTCATTATTTCTCTCTTTCAATCTCACACACTCTTTTCTATTTCCTTATTTTTCTCTGACATTCTTTCCTCTCTACCAACCTCTCTCAAAATCTATCATCTTATTATCTCTGTCACACTTTTCACTATTTCACTCTATCACTCATGCTTTGTCTCTCTTTCACTCACTTTTCCCATATATCTCTCTCCTTTCCCCTCTCTCATTATCTCTCTCACTTTATTTCCCTCTCCCTCCCTCTCACTCTTCCTCTTCACACATTTCTCTCTCTCTCTCACTCTCACTCACTCTCCAACCTTATCTCTCCCTCACTCTACTTCTATCGCGATCTCTCACTATTTCAGACACACTCTCTCTCAAACCCTCAACCTCACTCTCTTAATCCTCATATTTTTGTCTATTCCACTCTCCCATATCTATCTCCCTCCCTCTCTCTAACTGTCATATCTATCTCCCTCCCTCTCTCTAACTGTCTCA
>NW_018252129.1:16001-16224 GCF_001263595.1 Phalaenopsis equestris | reverse complement strand
GGTTGGGTATCTTGGTAGAGTTAAAGTGCCAACTATCATCAATAAGCCATGGAGCAATGGAAACCCTATTTTGGGTCCTCTATGTAGTGGTCTTAGCTAAACCATAGCATTAGGGCTAGTATGTTTAATGGACCATCTACATGAGTATCCCAAAAGATTAAGGGACCTAGGCTAGAAATTTGAGTTCAGGGTTATGAGTAATTGTGGGGGCAGATAAGTGTAT
>NW_018252129.1:11949-15502 GCF_001263595.1 Phalaenopsis equestris | reverse complement strand
GTACTGATTCGAAGATGTGAGAATTGAAATTTAGGTATTCAATTCAGAAAGAGAGTCAAAATTTAGGTATCGACCTTGAAAGATGAAAATCAAAATTTAGGTACTTATTCAAAGATGTGAGAATTGAAATTTAGGTATTCAATTCAGAGAAGAGAGTTGAAATTTAGGTATCGACCTTGAAATGTGAAAATCAAAATTTAGGTACTGATTCGAAGATGTGAGAATTGAAATTTAGGTATTCAATTCTAAAAGAGAGTCAAAATTTAGGTATTGACCTCGAAAGATGAAAATCAAAATTTAGGTACTGATCCACAAAAGAGAATTGAAATATTCGGAAAGTTTGTGATGTTGAATTTGTAGAAATGTATCATGTGGAAAGGTTGATTCTGTTAAAGAAGATCTGTAGAGTTTTGTGGGGTTTTATGCAGAAAGTAAAATTTTGCGGGGATGTGAAGAGAGTTAAAGTAGATAAAGATGGTTGTGTTGTGCACACAAAGAGTAGGAAACTCCAAAAATGAGAGAATCCACTCAACAAATTTCTTTCATTTTCTTGTTATTTTTATCACATTTAATTTTTTTAAAATATCTCTTCAAAGTTTTAATTTTTTTAATTGGTTGATTTTTGTTGATTTTTAGAAGAAATTTGTTTTGTTGTTTATTCATTGGTGATTATTTTTATTTAAATTTTATTTATTGTTAAAGATTTGTTGTTTCGTTTTTTGTTCATTGAAATTCTGAACCAAGGCGTGGTTCGTGGCTTTCATCCATCGCACTAAAAGGCAACTGACAAAAAGGAACATTTTTGAGAGAAATTTACATTAATTTTCTCCAATAAAGATGTCACAGATCGAACATAGGCTAACACCTCAAAAGGTACAATATATAGTCCATGTCGTAATACATCGAGAACATCTCATGTTATGAATACATTGTAGGCTGAATATATCAGATACATATCATGTTGCTAAAAGAAAGAAAGTAAACCCTCTATTGCATGTACTTAGAGGTACAATCCTCTCATAGCTCTTATGGAAGCAATTCTTCCAGTTCCGGGCCCGACTGGAATCCATATGGCATTTTGCTGTCATCCATCCTGCGGAAAGTCACAGACACGCTACGGTGTCGTACCCCTAGAATGCAATGTTTGGCGACGTCTGCACTGTTACCTTTATAAACGAGCACTGAGCCGATGGTGTCGTACCCCTAGAATGCAATGTTTGGCGACGTCTGCAATGTTACCTTTATAAACGAGCATTGAGCCGACTGGTAGAGGAATCTCCACAGAACCCTTGAACTCGCCAGGGCCGATGACATCGATTTCTTTCCCAAATAAAATATTGCTCTTACTCATGAATGAGACCGTGCAGAAAGGCCTCACAAAATCGTGATGATCAATGTGTGGAGGATGCAATCACCCTCATCATAGATGTTTATAATACAACTATTTGATATGCAGGTAGCAGGTAGAATATTTCATTTGACCATTCTTTTGATGATCCAGTTTATCATTGGCGGTAGCGGATCTACTTGATTGTATCTGAGGATTTCAGGTGGATTCCCCTGTCTATCATTCGTGAAGTTATCGCACTGGATGGTGATTCTTCCTTTTCCTCTCATCCATTTTCTTGGCTCAGAATATGTTCTTTCCATGAGAAGGCCTACTCATCCTCTATCTCTTAAATCAAAGATACAGTCCAGAAGGCTTCTTTCATCACTCTCAGATAAAATCCAGGTATATAGCTCCAGGCCTTCCACTATGTTGACGAATTTTCCCTGAAATTCCTCATAAAATTCAAATTCTCTTTTATTTACTTTACTTATCTTGTGGTACTCTATCATAACATGGGTCGGCAGCGGTCACGGGCATTCCTTCCTTTGAGCATTGGCAGGAACCCAAACTGGCGCTGGTTGATCTGGAACATGAGACTCAACCTCTAGCGGGATGTACAACCTTGAGCTCCATGGTACATACTGATCTGTCCTTAGTGGGACATATGGCTCCTCCATCATAAAATCTGAAGTCTGAAACCCATTGGTGCTTGAGGTATACTCTTCCAATGTACTGAAATGCTGTAGATGTAGAACATTACAATCTGGGCATTCTACAAACGCACCCGTGGCCGATGTCCCGACCGGTATTTCAGCGTTGCATGTCGGGCAACCCTTGCATAAAACATATGAAACTGAAAAATGTATCTGACTCTGTCACAAACCCTGGTTCTTCATCAGTGGTGGGTAGGCTAGTAGAAGTTGTTTTTAGGCCTGGATCATAAATATGCCCCTCAGAAATAGCGGTGAGCAAGTTGTTCGTTTCTCTTTGACCTCTCCGTTCTTGTCGTAGAAAAGCTCTCTGCTTCTTGTGGCTAGCGTTCATGCGTTGCGTCCTGCGAAGCGAAAGCGAAGCGAAGTACTTGGCAGTCGTTTGTTATTAGCGGCTACTAGGCCCCTAACTGGTGTAGCTACCATGGAGGGCAGATGACTGTACCCTTCCATTAGATCTTGCTTTGTTATCACATTCTTGGTTTTATGTGATACATTATCTTTAGCGGTCACCTTCAGTAGTGAAGGCAATCCCTCTTTCTTTTTGCAGCTGACTCCATCCATGAGAGGACCTTCGTAGTCCATGTCAACTTGAATGAAATTCATGTTGAAGTCTATGGTACCGCCTTGCGGCGCCATCTCCTCATTTAGTTCGTTGCTCCAACTATCCTGGAAAGCAAAGATCAACCTCTTTCTCGACATTTTTCTGCAGAAGACAAGAAAAACGTCAGCGGGCCGAAACTTGGCATGAACAAGAACAAAACAAAGTATTTATTAAAGTAAATTTTTGTTTATTTTGGTAAAATGGATTGTTTATTTTATGTATGAGTTCTGTTTAATTTAGTGGAACATTATACTCAAAAGTGGAAAGGAGAAAATTTAAAGTTTAAAATTTCTTTCTCAAAATTTTCATTATATTGAAGTTAATTACAAAATTTGGACCCGGTCATAGACATTTGACCACATAGATAACGCCAAAACAATCAAAGTTTTAAAGTTTCAGAGTTTCAAAGCAAGCGAAGGCAAGCAACATTAAGCAACATCAGGTTGCGTAATAGGTTTTCAGATATCGTCTGTTTATTGGTAACATGGGTCTTTCGCCCTAGAAGTCCACTAACTGGTAGGCTCCTCCTGTATAGACCTTTTCAATGACAAATGGTCATTCCCAAGTTGGCTCAAATTTTTTTGAGCACAAGTACGAGGTCACCAAATTTGAATGTCCTTGGGCCGACAAATTTGTCATGGGCTTGTACCATCTTTGCCTGGTAACGCTCCAAATGTTGTTGTGCTTCTAGTTATTTCCTAGTCGTTTTCCCTCGAGACTCTCCAATTCTTCAAGTCCGAGTTTTGCGCTTTCTTCTGTCGTGAGTTGGTTGGTAATGATAACTCTGAGAGATGGTGTCTGGATTTTAAGTGGTAGCACGGCCTCGGCTCTGTACATGAGCATATAGGGTGTACACTGAGTGGGAGTCCTGAAAGTCATCCGGTAGGCCCATAAGGCTTCTAATAGTTT
>NW_018252129.1:11371-11879 GCF_001263595.1 Phalaenopsis equestris | reverse complement strand
TGAAAGCCTCAGCCAAACCATTTGCTCTGGGATAGTAAATAGTAGAGTATTTCCAATCTATCCCTTGTCTTCTGATAAAATTGTTGATCTTTGTACTTCTGAAAGCTATCCCATTGTCGGAAATTATTTTTCACGGTACTCCAAAACGGTAGACGATTTGACTTTTAAAAATTGAAGGACGTGTTGTGCCGTAACCTCATGTAATGGTACTGCCTCTGCCTATTTGGAGAAGTAATCTATAGCAGCAAGTATAAACCTGTTTCCTCTAAAAGATGAAGGGTCTATCGGACCTATTATGTCCGTGCCCCAACACTCGAATGACCACGAGGCAACAATTGGGTGTAGCGCATTCGGAGTTTGGTGTAAGACCACCTCCACTTGGCATTGGTGACATATTCTGGCTGTATCCATGCAATCGGACATCATTGTTGGCCAATAATATCCAAGACTTTTGATCTTCATTTTCATTTTCAGCCCTAACTGGTGAGCGCCACACAATCCGGCATGT
>NW_018252129.1:9779-11341 GCF_001263595.1 Phalaenopsis equestris | reverse complement strand
TGCTTCGGCTTGGCTCAAACCCCGTAGCCACATCTGGTCGAATGATCTTATGTAGAGAACATTTCCCATTAGGGCATAAGACATGGCCATTCTTGTGATGTGGTGCGCCTCAGACTTGTCTTCTGACAGCTTTCCAGTATACAAATATTCAATTAATGGCTTACGCTAATCTTTGTTGATGTCTGCAACTGTATTTATTGTTTCTTCTTTCCAAACTTGTGTAGTTTCGAAGTCGATCTGAGATAAACATTTGGAGAAGTAATCTATAGCAGCAAGTATAAACATGTTTCCTCTAAAAGATGAAGGGTATATCGGACCTATTATGTCCGTGCCCCAACACTCGAATGACCACGAGGCAACAATTGGGTGTAGCGCATTCGGAGTTTGGTGTAAGACCACCTCCACTTGGCATTGGTGACATATTCTGGCTGTATCCATGCAATCGGACATCATTGTTGGCCAATAATATCCAAGACTTTTGATCTTCATTTTCATTTTCAGCCCTAACTGGTGAGCGCCACACAATCCGGCATGTACCTCTTGGACAATATTCTGCACTTCGGCTATGCTCAAACACCGTAGCCACATCTGGTCGAATGATCTTATGTAGAGAACATTTCCCATTAGGGCATAAGACATGGCCATTCTTGTGATGTGGTGCGCCTCAGACTTGTCTTCTGACAGCTTTCCAGTATACAAATATTCAATTAATGGCTTGCACCAATCTTCGTTGATGTCTGCAACTGTATTTATTGCTTCTTCTTTTTCAAGCTTGTATAGAGTTTTGAGGTCGATCTGAGACAAGACCAGTTTTCCTTGCACTGTGATTTCATTGGAATCCTATGGGGGACAAGCCATTTCCTTAACAAGTTTTGCTAGATCGTCGGCATGGGTATTATGTCCCCTAAGAATCCAATAGAAAGTCACTTTGGGAATTTGTTCTAGGAGCTCGATGTTGTATTCTGTTAATCTTGGTTTCAAAATTCTGTACTGTCCGGCGACTTGCTGGATGATGAGTTGGGAGTCGCCATAGATGGTAATGTTTGTTATATCCATTGAGATTACGATTTCCAACCCGGTGATCAAAGCTTCATATTCTGCTTCATTGTTGGTGCACGGCTTTGTCAGGTGGTATGAGATCCTCAACATACCCTTATCTGGAGTGATAAAGATCAAACCATTCACTGCTTTGCCTGGTATAACTGTGTCTGATCCTTTGTCTTTCCTGGCTGACAAAGCGCCATCGAAGTACATCTCCCAGCATTGCCCACTGGATAATTCCATTCGATATATTTGCTCGTCTGGTAACTCATCGTTGAGAGAGGACCCAACTGATAGTGGGTGTGCAGTGAAAAAGTCTGCTAGCATCTGTCCTTTGATAACACGGAGGGGAATAAAAGTTATATCAAATTGTTATAAGATCATTGACCATCTTGCTAAATGTCCGGAGAGTGTTGGTCGGGTCATCAAATATTGCAATGGATTAACTTTCGAGATTAGGGTAATCTTATGAGAAAGCATGTAATGTCTAAGCTTTTGGGCGGCGAAAATTAATGCCAGAC
>NW_018252129.1:2053-9587 GCF_001263595.1 Phalaenopsis equestris | reverse complement strand
TCCTCAAAGGCTCGCTGGCATTTCTCTTCCCAAATAAATTTGGCGTCCTTTTTAATTAATGCCGAGAAAGGCTGACACCTACCTGAGAGAATAGAAGTAAAGCGTCTCAAATATGCCAACTTCCCCTAGAAGGAACTTAGTTATTTCAAGGTTTTAGGGGGAGGCATTTCCAGGATAACTTCAATCTTATTTGGGTTGATCTCGATTCCCCGATGACAGACAACGAATCCTAGAAATTTCCCAAAGGTAACGCCAAAGGCGCATTTTAAGGGATTCATTTTAAGGTTGTATCATCGTAACCATTTGAACACATCCTCAAATCATACAAATGGTCTATTTTCCGTTTACTTTTGATGACCAAATCATCCACGTAGCATTCTACTTGGTTGTGAATGAGGTCGTAAAAAATATTCATCATTGCACGCTGATATGTTGCTTCAGCTTTCTTTAAGCCGAACGACATCACTGTGTAGCAAAAAATTCTAATCGGTGTTTTGAAGGCTGTAAGTGCTGCATCCTCGGGAGCCATTTAGATTTGGTTGTATCCCGACGATCCGTCATTGAAGGAGAAAATTTCATGTGTTGAAGCGATATCCAACATCATCTCCGGTATAGGTAATGGAAACTTGTCTTTTGGACATGCCTTGTTCAAATATCTGAAGTCGATACAAACACGGATCTGTCCATTTTTCTTCTTAACAGGTAAAATATTAGCCAACCAGGTGGGGTATTGTTCCTCTTTCATAAAGTTGGCCTATATCAATTTCTTCACCTCGGTGATGACTTGTTGTTCTAGCATTCTCATGGGAGCTTGTTTTACTGGGGTTATATTCTTGTCCACCCCAAGTTTATGGACTGCAACCTCTGCTGACAGTCCTGGCATTCCGTCATAGCTCCATGCAAAGAAATCTTTGAATTCTGTTAATAGTTTGATCATGTTTTACTGGGGTTATATTCTTGTCCACCAAGTTTATGGACTGCAACTTCTGCGGATAGTTTTAGCATTTCATCGTAGCTCCATGCGAAGCAATCTTTGAACTTTGTTAATAGTTTGATCAATTCTGAAGATTCTTCGTCATTGAGTAAAGAACTTATAAATCTTGTAAGACGGGGTTGTTCTTCAGTCCCGAGGTTAATCTTTATCAATTCATCCACATTAGATTTAATTTTCTCCTCAAATTTTGGGGGAGCATCTTCTGTTAGTTGATAAGTCGAGTCATCCTCTATATCAAGGCAATCCTCTTCTGACTCACCAATAACAACCATGCAAAATTCAAAATCATCAACTGGTCTTATTGTACCAAATCCGAGACCCTCTTTTGACTTTGGAGTTCGGCTTTTACCATTCCATAGTTTTTCAAAAAGTTGAAATTTATCTTTTGGCATTTGTTTTGGTAAGTTTCCCTGTTGAATTAACTTTTGAACACAAGGCAAGAAGTAACCAAAAGGCAATTCCATTAATTCATTAGAATCAACATCCAAATTTATATGTTTTTCAAGCTCAGTAGAGCTAGAAGCACAGTAAAATTTGATCGGATTTGAAACAACACTACGGACTTTCTTGATATCTAATTTCTCGACCTTTTGAGGGAGAATCAGAGTGAGGGTCATAGCATTCACATAGTGGTTTATCCGATCATACATTGTTTCATATTCATTCTTTTCTGTATCTTCTAGGGATATCTCGTACTGAGGTCCATCATTATTTCATCTTCAAAACTGTCTTCATCACCAATGTTGATTATTGGCCTAGTCCGTTCAACAATTAGATTGATCCTTCCGTGTCCACGTCCCCGGCCCTGACCTCGGGTTCGCAAACTAAAATAACTTTCACCATCTCGTTGTAAGGGAGTGATGGAAGATCGCTGAAGTGAAGTTGAATGTCCTCCTCTTTTTGATTCTTCTGAATCTTCATCTTTGTTTGTGATAACTTCTCGAGAGAATAGTATTTTCTTTAGAGGTACCTGGTAGGCAGCATCTTCATGGATGCCAACTTCATGCACTGAAAATGGTTGTAGATCTCTCTTAATGCAAGTTTCTTGACCATCTTTGAGGTATTTGATACACTAGTGTAGAGATGATGGAACCATATTGTGCACATGAATCCATGGTCGCCCCAATAGAGTGTTAAAAGACGTTTCGACGTAGATGATATGAAATTTAGCGGTTGTCACGAGTTCTCCAACCTTCATAAGTAATGTAATTGATCCGAGGGCTCTTTCTCCCTTTTGGTTGATCCTCTTAACATCATCTTATTGGTTGTAAGCTCTTGAGCTTCAATATCCAAATATGTCAATATTCATAGGCTCATCCAGTTAAGAGATGCTCCAAGATCCACTAAAACTCTGGATAACACAAATCTGTCGATGTTGACGGAGATGTAGAGTGGACGGTTGTGGTTGGCGGTACCGAGCAGCAAGTCTTCATCTGTGAATGTTACCCGTGACTGTTCATTCAACTAAAAAACTTCATCTGAGGATGTGCTGGACAACTGAGCTAAGAAAATTTCTGGGCCAAGCAAAGCTGTAACCAGAGACTCTCTCATCTCCTTTGACAGGATCAGAGCGCCGTAGATGCTTAATCGGGCTGGCAACTTCCTATGATGAGCAAGCACGTTATAGTCTACTTTGTATGATCCTCCGATTTTTTCTTGATCATGTGGGTCTTCCATTGGTGGAGGTGGGGGTAACTCCACTGGCGAAGGTGGGGGTATCTCTTCTCGAGTCATTATCTGTTTTCCTTTGTCTGTTGGAGCTGGTCTTGGTGGTAACACTTTTCCGCTCCTTAAGTTAACTTCTGTGATTTCTTCTTCTTGAGATATCATTGTTGCATCGTTCGGTTTCTTTTCCTCTTCGTCAGAAAGATCTAAGTTGATGGCAAGTGGTGTGCCATGATGCTTGAGAATTGGCTCCGCGTTATTGGTGTTGTTGTAAGCGGTATTATTGATGTCTTCTTTGGACTTGACAACGAGTTCATCAGACTTGAGGATCATTTTAGAGATCGAGATCAAAGCTAGATCGATCATAATCAATTACGTTATCACCAAAAATAGTTAAAATGTAGCTGAAATCACAATCATTTCATTCATAAGATCCCAGAGGGACAAAAAGATAATCATACATTTTCTTCCCCAAATCTGATACAACCAATCTAGTATAGGCAGCCCCTATCCTACGTCTCATGCTATCAATCTTTGCAGTGATATTTTTCTTCTTCTTCTTCTTTGTCCTTGATGATGATGGATCTCCTGGCAAAATCTTCGTCTCGGGCTTGGTATGTTGCGGGCTCTGAATGAAGGCCTGTTTTGATGCAGACTATATCTTGTACAATATTTTCTTGGATGATCTATGACCGGTGACTTTATATATACTTAAAACTGCAAGTAATTAGTACTGCTGCTAGAAGATTTATTTTCTCAGCAACGACACCAAAAACTTGATAATGGTTATAGACTCAATAAAGATATATATGTATAATATTCAATAATGTTAAAGTCGCACTTATCAAGGAATGTATACATATCGCTCAAGTAATACAGGGCTCTAATGGAGTCCTAGATATCGATCCCACAGGGAGTAATATTAGAGGCTACGAATTAGGATTATAGAAAATCAATACTCAATCACAACAATATAGTTTAAATTGCTTATCTGTCACTATAGGCAATTGAAATAAATATGTAATTATAATAACTCTTAAATAACTAATTCTAATATCTAGTGTGAAATTAAATATGTAAGAAAGCAACCTTCTCCTTGCCAAGAAAATGTAGTGAATAGATGAAATGAAGAAGTTCAAATTGTATTGTGCCAAATAGGAGCATACCTATTCTTTACCCTTTGGTCCATGCATAAAGAACATTGACTAATCCTATGATTGGTTATCGATTCTGCGGCAAGGCTGGGAGGATACCGGCTCTCACTTTGGAGCTCCCACATTCTCTCTTGAGGGCTAACGTCTGCACTTCAGCACCCAAATGATAGGACCAAATTGAGGATTTTATTCTATCACTCTAAAATCTCCAATTCTATGCCTGATAATTATATTTTCCTATTTATTTGCACCTAACTTCCAAGGGCTTTGACCTCCATGAATCTTGGATATAATCTTCACTTTAGTTGTAAAACTCAACATATTTTAACAAATTAATTGGCCAGATTGAATTTAAATTAAGATATAAGTGAAAAGATCATCACAACTTCTTTAACATTTTCAAGGCTCAACCAATTCAAATCACTATTTCATAATTCTTGAGATAAAGAGAAAGACAGAGAAAACTACTCAGAAATCATGGGGAAGATGCGACAAAACTCGGAATATATATATAAAAGCAATGTCATACAAACTACAACAAGTAAATAACACTTATTTCTATTTCCTCCCCAAAGCAAACTCCTTGAAGTTCCTCTGAATCTCTTCATTTCTTTACAACACACATAATTCTTCTTCGAAGCGGCAAGGAGGGAGGAAGAAATCTCTCACTTTCCCTCCACTTTTACAATCTCTCGAAGAATTCCTCGCAACCTAACTACTTTGAACCTCTTTAAAATGCTAAAACTTATCTAAAATTACTGAGAGAGTCTTCTAATTTTCAGCCAAAATGTTCTTTTAAAGCTGTAGAGGAGTTTTCCCAAGAGTTTCTTAAGCATCCCTTCAAAATTTTTCCTTATCCATTGCATTTTTGGGCATAACTGCCGATCGATCTCGCCGTCGGTGGCCTCGAGGGCGCCATCGGCGGTCTTTTGGAATATTTGATCTGTAGTCTCGGGAAAACCAGCTGTCGGCGTCGTTGGGCTCGCCATTGGTGCCCTAGTTCAAATCTATACATTTTGGTCCTTTTTGCTCTAAATTCGCTTCTTTTTGCATCTTTTTGCTCCATTGACCATAATTCATCATTCCTACAATAAAACATCAAAAATACCCTTCTTTAAAGTGCAAAATCATAAAAACATCATCAAAAATAGTGTAAAATAGGTATGAAATTCTCAACATATTTTTCTTTAGTTAAAATCCCCCAAACTTAACTATTACTTGTCCTCAAGTAATTTTAGTACTATATAAAGTTATGATCTATTGTAGTAAAGTTTTAATTCAGAATTTCTATAAGTTTGATTTAAATAAATATCATAGTGAGATTTTCAAAAAAAATCAAGTAATTAAATTAGCTCTGTAAGTACAAGATTATCTAGTCATCAAGTTTAAGAGTTCTAGTTTTCTATTCATTTCAAGAATGACTATATGTAGTAATATTAAGTCACTTAAAATATTCAAATGATAGGAATTTCATCAGAACATTACTAGTAAACGATTTAATCCATAAATATAAGTTCAAGAATGTATTTAGGTTTTCCCGTTAGGTATGTCCAGTGAAGCCAATTTTTTATTAGGCATCTCCTCAAGCTTCTCCTCACTTTCATCTTTTTTTCTTTCTTTTCTTTTCTCTTTTTCATTTGGATTGCTTTCTATCCTATATATTTTTCTTTTCTTTTCAGGTATTGTTGTCAATCTTTTCTTTTTCCTTTTTCAAATGAGGATTACTATATCTGGATAGCCTTTAATGATTTTGA
Source organism: Phalaenopsis equestris (assembly GCF_001263595.1). Lineage (NCBI taxonomy): Eukaryota > Viridiplantae > Streptophyta > Magnoliopsida > Asparagales > Orchidaceae > Phalaenopsis > Phalaenopsis equestris. Next base: position 4,020 of record NW_018252129.1, on the reverse strand, counting down.
ACATCATTTGAAACTCAAAGCCTTCCTTTTCGTATAAATATTTCATAGCTTTTACATCATTGAGTCCTAATATTTTCTTCTCAAATGATTTTTGAAGATTTTAATACTTCAAAATATAGTTTCCTTTACTTTAAATAGTTAACTATAGAATAGTTAACTTAAATAGTTAACTATAGTCTTATTCTCTTATACCAAATATCTTAATCTACAAAATTAATTTTCATTACAAAAATATCCCTTTAAATCTACTATAATATTTAAATATTTGAAAAATATAGTTAATTGAATTAAATTCACTACATAAAATCATATTAATAATTTTTGAAAATAAAACTGAGAACATCTAATAGTTAATCTTTTTCTTCCCTCCCCCAAATTTAAATTTTTCAATATGAAATAATATAGGTAGAAAGAAAAATTCTAAATATAAATCAACCTAAGTGCTTTAGGCATTTTCTTCATTCTGAAATTTTGCATTCCTCAAAATTCTTACTTCACCTGGTCTGTAACAGTAGGAGCTTTCCATATATATAAATCATTAGAGAATTTGCTGTGTAATAAAATTTTGAAATAAGTGCAAAACTAAACATTACAAAAACACAACATTTTGCTAACACATCCACAATACTAAACAAAAGACAATTACCAAAGTACTAAAATGTATATAAAAATCACATCGCATTACAATCTACAAAGTACTAATCAAAGTACTAATCAACATCTATAAAATTTCAACTACCACATTAAACATGCAAATTTCAACTACTTAAACATTTAAGACAATAATTAGAAATTATCCAATTACAACATAATAATTAAAAGTACAAACAAACATTTGTCTCTATTACAAAAATTACAAAAATGAAAGTACAAGTACATCAATTACATTTAGATATCAAAATCCCATGTTATATCATCGTCCCCTTGGTCAGCAGGTGGATTGGGTTGATATTGAGTATAACGGGGGCATTCAGGAAATGTAACATCAGGCTCACCTCTATAGTGTCGGGCCTGAGCTTTGTAATAAGCTACCTCAAAATCAAAATGCCTCTATAAATACTCACTATCATAATAATGTCTTCGTTCTAAACCCCCAAATCTTTCATTTATTATCTATACTCTTCCGCTGCGAGGTCAACTCATTTATCAAGTCATTTAGATTAGGGAAACTAGAAGGTGGAGGGTCATAACTTATAGAGGGGACATCTCTACTAGTAGATGGTTCTTGACTCCTACTTTCAGTTCTCCATTTCTCATGGGATTTATAAGTTTTTAATTTATCCTTACTAATGGGTTTCATAGGGTGAACCCATTCTTCATCTCCAGTTTCCACTACAGAAAGTTGGCAAAGTGCATAAATAAGGCCGAGATGTCCTAGACCTCCACTTGTCTGACTTCTTGCCGTAGTCAGAATATTCTTAAAAATAATTCTCCCCACATTTATAGTTATATTATTCTGAATACAAAAATTCAGAATAGCTCTATCTCTAGATACCTTACTATGGTGATAAGTCGACAATAGAGTAGAAGAAATAAAATAGTGCTACGCCTTAGAGGTGGCATTCAGCATGGAAGCAGAAAAATGTACCCGTTCTCGTTGCTTGATCTTCCATACTCCTTTTACATCATTGAGAAAGTTGAGCAAATCATTCAGGGGGCCTTCCATAGTACTGAAGGTTTCATATTGGCAGCTATAAGAGTCTGGGATCACATAAAATGTGTTAATGTGGGCGGCATTAAATTAGACCAGAAATCCCCGTACTTGAATAATTCCATCTTCAACATAGTACACATTTGCATAGAATTCCTTTAAAATTTTAGCAGCAGCCTTGTTGGTGGTATAACATAAATTTTCCCACCTCTGTTCGGCAATAACCCACTCAATTTCTCCTTCCGGACTCTCAAAAACTCGGTCTTGTATACAGTTCTTTCCTTCAAATACGGACGAATATCTTGACTGAGCCTTC
>NW_018252129.1:0-1876 GCF_001263595.1 Phalaenopsis equestris | reverse complement strand
ATTTTCTTCACATTCTCCAACATTTTCTTCACATTCTCAAATTTTTGGATTTTCTCAATGTGGAAGAAATTCATGGTGAAAATTGATTATTTTTAGTTTGGAGTGAAGCTCTTACCAAGAGGTTTGGAGTGAAGCTCTTACCATTGGAGTGAAGCTCTTACCAAGAGGTGATCAAATCCGGTGTCAAAAAGCCTTGAAATTGCCCCAAATCCATGATCTCTCAAGCCCTAGGCCAAAAATCGCATTTTTAGGAGGAAGGAAATGATGAATAGTTGTGGTTGACTAGTCAAAATCACGGTTAAACGTGATTTTTTGCGAGCTTACCGTCAGTAGGGTGTTTGGCACCATCAGCGCGCTCTATTAAATTTTGGACCTAAATCTCGGGAAAAATCCGCCGTCGGCAGCGTCAAGGTCGCCGTCAGCGAGCTCTATTAAAAATGTTCAATTTCTAGATTTTTGCAATTTCGATCAATTTCAAGCCTCAACGACATCCATTTAATCATTCTAAACATAATTTTTAAGTGATTAAATGATGTACTAACTCAAATAAATATTCACAACACAAAACATCACAATTATATATAAATTCCAAGGGTTACAATACACATTTCACGACATACCAAAGTTTGGTATTTTTTCAACTTCAAGACATGAAATCAGCGTTGCAATCTAAGCGACAACACTCAAAACGCTGAAAACAAACATCCTATGCTCAGATTCAACTATACTGAGATCTAAAAGCATAATTCTAAAGCCAAGCAAACATAAAGTTGAAATTAAATTACACACAGACACACAGATAGCAAGGTACATCTACTACTCTTCTAATTCAGTGCTTGTTTCTCCTCTGATATCACCCATTGATTGAACATGCACAAAGAGATTGTAGAAGGGTCGGTATGGAAATTCTTCAGTATAATCCTCTTCTATCAGTTTCATCCTTCTCATTAACCTTATCAAACTGTCTTCGATATGCTCAGAGTGACTAAAATATTCTTTCATCCTCCAGTCTAGATGATCAAAAAAATCAGAGATATTATTAATTGCATTCATAACATTTTGTACCTCTTTCTCCAATTTCTTGATTCTGTACAAGATCACCAGTGTTTTTTCCGGAACTAAAGGTTGGATAGGCAGTGAATTCTAGGATAATTGATCCACAATGATAGTCATATCATTTTCATCTTCATAGGCTGGGAATCTCTCAGTTGGGTCCAAAGGCTTCCAAGGTAGAAGTACCTTCTCCTAATTCTCATAAGATACTTGGGACTGGCTGCAGAGTAAGAAAATTGTGGAAGGATGTCCAAGCCCATAATTTGATCCATGAACGATCAGGCCCAAAATAGACTTCACAATTATTGATCCAGTATTGATCGGCAGTCTCATTTGGATACAGTAATTCAAAATAGCACTTTCTTTAGAAACTTTACCAACCTTCATTATCAGTAACGGTTTTGCAGAAATGAAGAAGTGCTAGTGTTTAGAAAGGAGATTTAAAAGTGTCGTAGAAAAACTAAGAAAAACTAACATACTCGTTTTCTCTCATTTCCTAGTCCTCAGTTTCTTTTGTTAAATACTGGTAAATCTCATTCATCTGGTTTCTTGTCGGGACGAAGTTGGAATAATAGCAGACATGAACATTCTCGATCATATATAATTCATTAATTTGTGCAGGAGTAAAAGTTATCCATCTACCTCGCACATAGACGACTCCTTGGTTGATTCCATGCAAATTAACATAAAATTCCTTTACCACAGGAACAACTACGGCAGTTGTAGTGTAACGCAACACTTCCCATATTTGCCACACAATGATCTCTTCAATTGGTGTCGAAGGATTGTTCAGTCCTCAATTCATGAATCCTCGTTCCTTGAT
>NW_018252128.1:0-7691 GCF_001263595.1 Phalaenopsis equestris | reverse complement strand
GCCACTTAGTTGAGTATAAGTCCCACTATTTAGAGCTCTTCCTAATAGTCATAAAATAAAGTTTTGTGGTCCTTACAAATGATGCAATTCACGAATTACTAATCGGGTATCCCTTGATGTGTTGGGTCGACAACCATCATGACCAGATAGACTTAGGGTCTTAGTAGCTTGGGATGACAAGTCTGTAGTACCCTTCAATTACCTCTACTTTTTTAGAGATTTCTACTCCCTTCAATTGACTACCCTCTTTAAGCCCTGTCACTCCGTTAACTTTTTTTTCAATGTCATTTGATAAGCCTCACTTAGCTGATAGGCGGCCGCTTATTTGGGATATAACATTTTTTCGTCTACCTTTGTGGTCTAGTCTGACTTTGAAGTGGTGGAATATTTTCTACCAGATAACGTTATTGTTTCATGTGCCTCGATTGCCTATGAGCTAATAACCATTTGGAGCTGTGAGAGACTTACTCTTAGCCTATAACTTAAATAAGAGCTTAGAAATCATCGGGATGTTTCATATGAAATAAATCATCCTTTGTAATAGCATTACACTACTCATCACATTAAATGTAAGTAGAACTCCTTATATCAAGAGTATTCTTAGGAAACCCCCAAGATGCAATCAACTAAGTGGGATACGTCCCCTTACACACCTAAATCCTTGGTTGTTGGTAGCTTTGGTAGTAATTCTCTTATGAATATTTGACACAAGCTATTTCAATTTGATCATCTTCGGATGTACATGCTTAACCTATCCTCATGAGGTTTACCGCATAGAAGTTCTCTACATTCCTTTTCTTATTTGTCCAACTTTTTCAAATGTCTTATTTTTTTAATTCCTTTTTTCTCCCAATCAATCATATGATCCGAAAGAGAGACTTATTCAAAAAAAATGTAAGATCACAATGATTGACATATGGTGACTTCTTCAAAAATAAAAAAGAGAAAAAGAATGAAAACTAAAGGATTTTGAGGGTGTTGTGTAGGTTTTACGTGTTGAAAATGAGCAATTTTGAATAAGAAGAATTAATAGAGATGCATTCTAAAGTGGCGTGACAAGGATTAGAAGCAGCCTGACCACGCCATGTGAGCGATTCAAGTGGCATGCCAAGCCATGATCCAATGTGATCATGTCATAATTGCATACCAGTGGTGTGACTAATTTAAGATCAGGTGTGACCACACAGCCTGATCTAGAAGCCTGACGTGACCACACCACATTTTAGGGTGATCACTTTAATTTATCATGAAATTATTTTGGAAAGAAATTTCCTTGCCAAAATCATGGATTCAAATATGTTGACCTCACTTTTGGTCGAGGCCTATTTTCATCCTTAAGAGCCTAGGATCTAGCCATAGGACTTTCCTTTTGACTATTTCTAGAGGACTAGTGATGGTACCTTCACCAATATAAATTCTAAACTCTTGTTTGCTCATCTTGAAGTTCCACATGTTGGTTGTAACCTCTAGCACTTAGTAGGTGGAACCAATATGAGGGAGCTCAAGAGGAGTCCCCATAGGACTTTTTGGCCTTAGGGATAGCCTTGAGTGATTTGGTCTTGGTTAGTCCAACACACACACACTTGCTCTTGCATTCACAACCTCAATCCTAACCCAAAAATACCTAGCAATGATCCTCTACTCTATTGGAAACTCATGTGGATGATCCCCTAAACCTTTTGCCCTGGGCTAGGGTTTGGCTAAGACCAGCACATGGAGGATCCAAAATGAGATTTCCCTTGGTCCTATGGATCAAATAGGTTGACCTCATGATTAACATCCGTAATCAATCCTAATTTTATCAAATTCCTCAAATTCCTAATTTTGACTCCTCCTAATTTTGACTCCTTGGCCCCAAACTTCACCAAATTACCAAATTTTCCCTAAACCCTAAATTTTCCAAAATTTCCCCAAAATTAGACAAATTCTCCAAATCTCATCAAAAATCAGTTAAAACCCTTCCCAATCATGAAAATTGATCAAAATACCTCAAAATTTTCAAAATTACCAAATACCCCCAAAATTGTTAAAATTACTGAAATACCCTTCATACCCCAAAAATTTCAAAGATTCTAAAATCTCCAAAATCACTCAAAATGTCCTCAAAATCAAATTGAATCACTCAATTGAGCCCAATTTACCAAATTGACCCATTTTGAGCAAAATCCCCGAATTGCCCTTAAAGGTCCAAATCCCACAATTCACCCCCAATTTCCACCAAATTGAGTTCAATTTCGCCCAATTTCAATTCCAATCTCAAATTAATGATCCCAAATATTAGTTGGAATCAAATCCAAGCTCAATTGAATCCAATTCCAAGCCTAGTTGCAAACTCAACCCAAAATCCCCAATTTAGCCATGCCCTCAAATTCCCCAAATTAAGCTCCATGATCAAAACAATTTCCCCAAAATTGGACTCTAAAATCTTCATAGAACTTCCACAAATCAGTTTGAACAATCAATGGACCCAAATTTGTACTCAAAGTTCACCTAAATCTAACTTGAGCCAAAATCCCCAAATTTCTACTTATGCCCAAATTCCATCTAATTGAACCTTCTAACCCAAAATTTCCACCCAATTGGTACCAAAAACTCTTCATGACAATATGTTAGAGAAAATTGATCAGTCAATTGAACCATCTCCAAATCCTAGCCAAGTCCAACCCAAAGTCTAACCCAAATGCCCCAAAATTGATTATGAACCAAATTCCATCAAATTGAATTCCCAAATCAATTCAAAATCACTCAATTCTTTCTCCAAACTCCTCATGACAATTACCCAAGTCAAATTGATTAATAATTTGACCAAGACTCTAGCCCAAACCTGACCTAGACTCATGTTGACCCAAAACCCAAAATTTGAACTCAAGCCATGCATGTGACCAAACCTAGCCAAATTGACTGACTCAAGCCCATCACAACCAAGCATGTGGACGGTAATAACCAACCTAGATCCACCTAGTCTAACCTAGTTGAGCAATGGACCAAGGGTCCCTTAAATTAAGTGATATTCTTCCAAAATAGGCTAAAATAAGGGAGATATGCCATCAGCCATCAAACCTCCAAGCTAATCATCATTAAACCCTCCTCTATGATCCCTGAGCCAACTGAGCACCTCCCCTGACCTGGATGGCCTGCCTAGTTGCTAGAGAGGCTAAAAATGAGAGCCACCCCACCTTAAATCAAACCCATTTCACCCATATAATGTGTTCAACTCTAATTGGTCCTTGGTGTCGCTCAACCCTCAACCTCAGCAAGCCCTTGGCACTTGAATTGAGGCCTAACCAGCTACCCCAAGCTCCTCTATTTAAACCCCACTTCCCACGGCCAAAGGTGAGGTGTGCCTAATTACCTCGGGAGACTTTGACAAAATCTTTCCAGAGCCTCTTCAAGCCTTCCAAAGCTCAATCCAACCATCTTCCAGCCCTCCTCCTCACTGCCTGAGCTCAATTTCAAAGCCCAATCCAAAGGCATTTTTTTGTCATTCCATCAAACACCACTAAACTCCAAATTTAAGTGTCCTTAAAGCTTCACCAGAGCTTAAGTAGAAGTTTCCCACTCAAACCGCATCACTTTGAGTCCTCTAACCCATTGTTTGATTAAAGTCACACCCTCATTTCATTGAACTCATACTTGGAGCATTCACTTGAAGAAAGTGACACTTCCAGGAGGTTTGTCAGAGGCCTCTTAAAACGCTTCCACAAGCATCTGATTGAGGCCTCCCCTCTCAGACTCAAGTATAAGCTCTCAAACCTAAATTTTGGTTTGGTTTGGGTCTTTGTGAAGAAAACTTTAATTTCATATGCATGTGGTCGTATATATGTGTTCATCTTGAGTAGATGAAGGTGCAGGAACAAACTTGAAGTGATTTGGTTGAGTCTAGGCCCATATTTTAGAGTTTGAAGTCATGCGGTACATGGGTTTTGGCCATTGGGGATGATGATCAGGAGCCGTCCAATCGCGTGTGTATCGGACAGACGGATCAGATTGCGTTGGATGAATGAACAGAACGGTAAAGCTTAGTTGCATGGCAGTTGAGTGAGATGGCAGCACCAAATCAGAGAGCGCCGTGAGTGTGGCAACTGACTCAGATAAGTAGAAAAATTGGATTTTAATGATTTATTAAATTACAAAACTTCAAAAATTGATAACTTTGTGTATAAAATTCATAAAAACAAAGTAAAAAAATCATGTTACTCAGTGAATAGAGAAGATTAAATTGGAACAAAAATTAAAAAAAAAAAATATTTAACGAGTCATTTATTTTTAATTAATTAAATACTTAATGTAATGTTTTAATTTTAATTAAAGTATATAAGAAATATCATGGCTTGAAATTTTAGGGGTTTGTTCCTCATTATAATAGAGACATTTATGATTTTTCCAAAGTGAGAAAGCATCTCTACACATGTAACCCTAAATTATAAGTTTGGACGGTTATTTTGGTTTAAAATAAATATATAAATTAAAATATAAATTAGAAAATTATGAGACTTATTTTGGTAGGTTCCTTATTGTAGAGGATTCCTGGAATATTGTAAATTAAGTTTTAACATTAATGTAACTGACTATAGTTAAGAATCCTTAAAATTTCAAAAAAATTAGAAATAAATTTATTATATTTCAAAAATTAGCAAAATCAATTCCACACTATAAATAACACTTATTTAAACCCACTATAGAGATTTTAAATTTATTTGATTTAATTTGAGAACTAAAATTGATTTTATAAATAAAATGGCGTTTTGGCATTCAAATAATTTTAATAAATTAAATATAATTACGAAAAGTATGAAAATGGTTTTATAAGTTTCTTGTGGTTAGGAGCACTTAGATAAAATAAAAATTATTTTTTAAATAAATATTTTACTTTTAAGCTTATTTTTGAATTAAAAATAGTTAAAAATAATTAAAAATTCCAAAATTTTGAAAATGCACCAAATTGTTCATAATTGTTTCTTGATCACTTAGGATTCAATACAATATTTCTCCTAATTTTTCAAAGTTAATGATAAATTTTAAAGGCTAAAAAATATTTTCTCTAATTTTCCATTAAAATAATTATAATAAATAAATTAAAAATCACAAAAATAAAAAGTTCATTTCTTAGAGTTCTTTGGACTTTGGGACATTTAATAAAAATATAAAAAAATAATTTTTGCAATTAAAACATAATTTCTATTTAATCAAATCATTAAAATCAATAAATAATTATAATAATTAAAATATAATTTGAAAAAAAATCATAAATTTTTTTCCAAGTGGTCCTTTGACTTGGGTAAACCTCCAATATTATTCCCATGAACAAAAATTTTACTTTAATCACTTAGATAAATTAATATTGAAAATCATATTTTTTCTAAGTTAAAATAACTATTTAAATTTAACTAAATCTTGAAAAAGCACATTTTCTCCTCAGATATCTTAGTTGACTCATGAATGGGGTACTCTAAAAGTTGAAAAGTCATTTGAATTATATTTGATGAGTTATGGAGTGGAGAGCCCGAGGTGCAAAATGGTAATTTTAGATTTTTGTGCCTTAATCAAAATTTAGGATTAACTAAAGGAAAATGGGTAATTTTGATATTAATGAGTTCTTTTGGATATTTGAAACATAGTGGGTTCAACGATAGAAACCAATTTGCCACCATTTTGTGATAAAGGTAAGATTATAATTTCTTAAATTATTAGGATTTGGAAGTCAATTAAAATTATGTGATTCTCAATGATGGGCTTAAGTTAGGAGGAAACTAATTAACTTGTTTTAATCCCATAATTGATGATAATATGATCTTTTAATAAGAATATATCTCACTTAAATTAATATTTTGACAATTGCAAATTCACCCATGAAATTATTAAGGGCTTGGTAGTGAACTAGGCTTGATATTTGAACTTGTTTAATGAAGTTTAGAAAAGATAATATTACTTATAATTAACACCTTTAGACACTACAAGCCCAACTTTAGTTGTGGGTATAAAATTTTTAATTACTTAAGCTTGCCTTAGGGGCATCTACTTACATAACTCTTAAGTAAAATATCAACTAATTAATTGAGTACCCCACTCTTGGGATAATTAAAATATCAGGTTCATTGAGTATAAGGTGTATTAACTCATTAAAATTAAATTTAAAATTTGGGATGGTCAATTGAACAATATAATAGATTCAAATAAACCTGAAATACTTTGAAAGGGATTTAAAAGTTGTTCCTCATATGCTGTTATAACCTTTTGATTAAAATTAAATTTAAAATTTGGGATGGTCAATTGCACAATATAATAGATTCAAATAAACCTTAAATACTTTGAAAGGGATTTAAAAGTTGTTCCCCATATGCTGTTATAACCTTTTAGATATTTTTAAAGATAATTGAACTTATTATTCTTTGTTCAAAAATCATCCATTAAAACTTTTAAGGACTTACCAAGTTATGACTTAGGGTTTTGTAACTACACCTTCATCTACCCTTGCAACTTATTTAAATTTCTGCAAAGTTATATACTTGCTGCAAGTTCTAACTTTTCAACAAGAGCAACAAGAAGATGACATGTATAATTTTACAGTTTTATTTAATTTATGTCATTTTATTCACTGCAATTTATTTTCTCTTTAAAATATTATGCATGCTTGGTCATAAACCTTACTTTACTTGCAAAATAAAACAAATGTTCAAAATTAAATTAAACTTTTTCAAAGGTATCCATAATCATTTGAAAAAAAATATTTCATAACACGTCCTTTTGAATTCATGGGAGCCTCTCGGATGAGGTTAACCAAGGTTGCTAACGATATCACCCCAGTTTAAATGATCCTTACAACTCGTTTAAGCTAAGTAAATTCAAAAGAAAATAGTGGTACCAAAACAAGGGAACTGTAGAATCTTAACCGGTGTTGGTCTAATCAACTTTAACACCCCACAATGATTGAACTTAAACCTGTCAAACCTTAGATTTTAGAACCGCTACTTCATCAAGGAGCTTGGAGCTAACTCTGTAGGCAGCCTTTTACAATAGCGATCTTCATTAGCATGAGGATTTACAGCAACAAATCTTTCCTTAGAATTAAAACAACAACCCATAGGATTTTAAGGTTGTCGGCCTAGTGTGATAAAAATCCTCAACTCATAATTAGGCCTTTGCACAATTATGTTGTTCAATTAAAGCCCTAACTTGTTTTAGGATTCCGAGGTTGTCGTTCATCATGGCCTAAATATTTACATCTTTCAGGCTATTTACGCAATCAACTCGCATAAATGTAAGCCCTAACTATTAAAATTGGTAGGATGAAACATTCAACAATTTTCTTTTGAAATTGTAGCTAAACCTTAGGATAGCTTGAGAAGTCACTGAGGTTCTCCTTAGGATCCGTGACAGCTAGTAGTTCTCCTTCCTTTGGATTCAAAAATAAAATGTTTCAGATTTGAGTCTTTCACATTTCACACCTCTTTGTCTGATTGTTAAAAAGTCTTATTCCTTTGAATTCTTAGAGATAATATTTTCTGATCTAAATCTAGAGTTTTCTTAAGTGACCTCGGTCATTTAAGATATAATTGACTACAGGGGCTTGCCTCTATAGAGAGCTTTAAGAACCCAGATAATATAAATCCTGTCTAATCATTTGTATTAGATAAGGGAACTTGTCGGTCAACATAAATGCTTGCAGATCAAACGAATGTCATAAATTATGT
>NW_018252127.1:132587-139925 GCF_001263595.1 Phalaenopsis equestris | reverse complement strand
AAGTGAGGAGTGCAGCGCTATATTTTAGAAAAAGCCTCATAAGAAACTCGAAGATCCTTCTAGCTTAACAATTCCTTATGTATTTGAAGAAAGATTATGTGGAAAAGCTTTATGCAATTTAGGATCAAGCATTAATGTGATGCCTCTATCAATATTTAAAATTTTAGGTTTAGCCGATATTTCTCCCACTACTGTAACCCTTCAGTTAACTGATCGATCTATCATTTATCCCAAAGAGGTTATAGAAGATGTGCTTGTTAAAGTGGATAAATTTATCTTTCCTATGGACTTTATTATATTAGATATGGAGGAAGATAAAGAAAATCCAATTATTTTGGGGAGACCTTTCCTTATTACTAGACAAGCTATGATAAATGTGCAAAAAAGAGAGTTAACTATGAATATTAGTGACCATGAAGCCACTTTCAATGTTTTAAACGCTATGAAGTATCCAGCTGAGAGAAAAGATGATGATTATTTTTGGGTTGATGAAATTGATTATCTAAGTAAAGACCATTTCCAAGAAAGTTTTGAGAGTAAGTTAACAAATGAGATCGAAATGCACTTTCATGATGAGTTGAAAATATTGTTTAAAGAAGATTGTATGTATGTTCAGGAGAGGTGCAAAATTATGGACGTTACTGAAAAAAATAAACTTTTAATTCCATCTATTGAAAAATCTCATGAACTTCAGATAAATGTACCCCATACAATTTTAAAGCCTACCTATCTAAGGAATTCATCAACACCACCAGACTTTATATCTTCAGATTCGACTCAATCACAAGAAGAACCTGAATTGAATGATGGAATTAGTAAAAGATCTCCTAAGAAAGAGTTATTCAAAATCACTGAATGCCATATTCCATGGTATACAAAAAAAATGAATGAGATTATGATGCTGGGGCAACCAGAGTAAACATTGGATACATCGAGTCGTCGATGTTAGACCAAGCGCTTCATGGGAGCTAACCCATGGTTATCTTTGTTATCTGTTTAGTGTGATTGTTGTTATGTTAGATTGGATATTAGTAAGATGTTGGACTTTGATCATTGTTTGATGTGTGAAAGTGGATTAGATTAATGTTGTGAGGTAATTCTTTCGTCATTACTAGATTTGCGGACTAGATTTATATATGATTTATGGTAGTAGCAAATTGACAAGTCTTTTACGACTTAGTTCTTAACCGAAGCTGAGCATTACCTTGAAGCATGCAGAGTTTAGACTTGGACCACTCTATTTAAACTCTATTACTTCCTTTATCTGACTTTGTCTTCACTGATTAAGGTCATGGACTTACTTAGTAAATAACATATGGATGAACTGCACTACTTTTATTTACCAGAGTGTGTATACCTTAGACTACCCTAAAATTGGCAACATATGAGGGAATTTTAGCTCCATGGGTGATAATCATATACAGTTTTATAATGCACACACATTATTAGTGTAATTTTTTCTGTTAGAATTTGAAAGTAAGGAGGGGAAATGTGAGTAGAAGGGAGATTGAATTAACCTCTATTGTTTGTTTATGAATCTGTGAGTCTATGTATTGGAGTTTGTGTGTCTAGGTTTGTGAGTCAAGTTGAAAGAGTCATTGTAGATGACAATACTTATCTTAATATTTTAAACTTGTTAGCATCCAGCAATTCCTTTATAAATTTTAAATGTGATCCTGTTTAATCTTCAGTTTATACCTGTTCTACTATTTAAAATTCCTTTATAGTGTTATGTCAAGCATGTTTAGGCTAGATTTACTTTATACAGCAATATTCTACCATGAGTTTTTTGTTGATATTTTTGTAGGATGTGTAGTAAATTGTAAAAGTGATCTTTCCCTGCCGAATATTTTTACTTCAATGTTACACATTTTTTAGCTTAAGTTTGAGGGAAAAGAAAAATATTTTAAATTTAAACCTTACTTGTTTTCAAAAATACTACAAATAAATTTATATTTTATTTCTAATGATTATTGTTATGTGGAGTCATCTTAAGGATGTTAAAATTTTAAGTATAAAAATGTAGTAGGAAAATTTAGTTGATATTTTTGGTGAAAAGGGTGAACCTAGAGATAAGGATATTTATTGGTGAGCATGGGAAAATGAATAACTATCTTCAGTAGGGAAAATTGTATTTTTTGAGAAACTAAGGATTTTTAGAATTTTTATTTTCAAACATTATTTTCAAACATTTAAGTTTTAAGTCTCTTTTAGAAAGTATTTTAAAAAAATATACATCTTTTCAAGTGAAGGAAAGTAATAAGTTTTAACTTTAGAGGAGAATAGTGAAATTTAAAATCATTTAAGGACTTCTCCAGATATAGTAATCCTCATGCAAAAAAAAAAGAAAAGAAAGAATAAAGTTAGAAGAAGCTTGACGAGATGTCCTAACTAAAAATTGATTTCACTTGAGTCTTTCTAGAGTAAAGAACTTAGAACAATCCTAAGCTTGATTTTTATACTTATATTAGTAAAAATTATTTTTAAGAGAGTTATTAAGTCTAGAAAGTAAAGTTCATAGAATTCGAAGTTTGAAAAATCTGCATATATTTCTGAATTAGATGGGAAAACAAATTCTCAAGTTTGATGATAAATATTTTAGACCCTGGGCTAATCTGATTCACTAGAAGTTCTTCTAATTTGAACTATCAAATTTTTAGAAAAAAAATTTAGCAATTCTGAAGGATGACCCATTAACTCTAATCTACATAAATTATTTTAAAAATATAGTATTACTTGAGGACAAGTAATGTTTAAGTTTAGGGAATTTTGATATGCCTAAAAATGTACTATTTTTCATGCTTTATTTTATAATGATATTGCACTTTAAAGGTATGTTTTCTTGTGTTTTTGGTTGTAGGTACATCAAATTGAAGAATTTGGAGTGATTGGAGCAAAAAGAACAAAAATGGACCAAAACAGAGCAAATCAGAGCAAATCGGGTCGAATTGGGGCACACCGGAGCTATGGGGACCAAAACCAGACACTTAAGTACCTGTGTCTGAAGCTTAAGCTCCAAAATGGTGCTTAGGTGCCACCAGACAGAGAGGGGGGCGCTTAAGGGCCCCAGAATCGACGCTTAGGCGCCAGTGACAGTTTTTAGCATAACTTCTTCAATATACGTCAGATTTGGACGATTTTTTAAGCGGTGTTTCGTGCATCTCTTGGGGAATTCATTGAAATTAATAAAATGGAGTTTATAGAAGGATTTGGGGCTGTTATAAGGACTTTTGAAGAGGCACTTCAAGCACTATTTGGAAGATTCATTAAATCTGGATAGTTTTGAAGAGCACTTAAGAAACTCTTAGGAAACTATAAATAAGGCTTATAAATATTTTTAAAAAATCTCTTGAATATCTCTTAGACTTTGGAATTAATTAGAAAAGGAGAAGAAGACTTAGAAATAAAGAAGAAGGCTTGGGCGTGAGATTTCTTCTTTTCTTTTCACTTTGTTCTTGGAGAGAATTGTAAGGAGATTACTTTTTCTATACAAGGAGAGTTTGATTTCCATCAGCTATAAGTATTTTCATTTTATTTTTATTTGAATTTAGTACTTTGTTTGTATGGTTTCAAAGACTCGTGTAATGAAAAGTTCTTGTTGTTTCTCCATGTGTATGAGTAGTTTTCTTTACTCTTTCTTCTTGTAATAAATTAGTATGCATGTGTAGTATATAGAATTGAGTAGAGTGAGAATATATTGTGATGACTTTACTTTTTTCTTCATTTACATGTAAACTTGATCAACTTGCATGTTAAAATCTGTTGTGAGAACATGTAAGATCTGGGATGGTGTTGTCTCCATCAACTGTGGTAGAATCACATGAGATTGTAAGGATGAGAATGTAGTCCATATAGTAAAGTGCAAATAAATAGGAAAATAATCTTTAAAGGGTATAGAATTAATGAACTTTAGAGTGACAGGCTAAAACCCCTAATTTGGTCTATTATTTTAGGTCTTGATGCGAGATGTTAGCCTAAGTGCTTCGTGGGATCAAGGATTACTTAAATGGAATTTGCCTAGCCCGTCTTCAGAACTATTCAAACTTTAGATTAACCAATGTTCTTTATAGCATCTCTAGTAAGGTAAAGAATATAATTGCTCCTATTTGTCACAATCTCTCTTGCTACTTGTTTTACTTTTACGCATGTCACTAATTTCATTGCATGAGGAAGAGTACTTTTAATATATTAAATCCCACTTTCTGATTTTCACTAAGTATTTTAGTTTAGGAGTAGAAGTAGAATTGCAGTGATAATTGTAGGATATAATCAAAACCAAAACTTTATTAACCTTCCAAGCTAGGGTGTGTTATTCTAAACTAGAACTTCTTTTGAAAGCCGCTGTGGTTAACCCCAATCTCCGTGGGATCAATATTTAGGGCTCAATCAGAAAGCCCTATATTACTTGATAACAATATGTATACTTGCATAAAATCCCTACAAATATAATTGAAATCTTACTTTATTTGGGATCAATTTTTTGGTGCCATTACCGGGGATTAAAATCTTCAAGTAGTGGTGTCAACTTCATAAATCCTTACATATACAAAATATCGGGATCAACTACTACAAAATCAAACTCTTACATCAGAAATACCCATCTAATTAATCTTAGTTTCGCATCCTTCTTTTGCATGAAATATCTAATAATCAAATGATCAGTATGCATAACATTTTTAGCTCTAATCAGATATGACCTCAACTTATCAAAAACATATCCAATGGTTAATAACTCTCTTTCAGTAGTGGTATAGTTAATCTAAGCATCATTAAGAGTCTTACTAGCATAGTATATAACTTTAAAAATCTTATCATACATTTGCCCTAATACAGCTCCAATTGTATAATCACTAACATCACACATTAATTCAAAAGGTTTCTCCCAATCAGGTGAAATAATTATAGAAGCAGTGATCAATTTTTCCTTTAAAGTTTCAAAGACTTTAAGGCAATCTTGGTTAAAATCAAATTTTGTATCTTTTTCCAGAAGTTGGCATAAAGGCTTAGTAATTTTTGAAAAATTTTAATATATCGCATATAAAATCCAACATGTCCTAAAAAGCTCCTAACTCCTCTTACATTAGTAGGTGGAGGTAAGTTTGATATAACCTGAATTTTTACAGGATCTATTTCTATGTCATTTGCTAAAAATTTATGCCCAAGCACAATTTCTTCTACAACCATAAATTGACAATTTTCCCAGTTTAATACAGCCAGTTCCATACGAGGTTAATCTTTTCACATCGTTCAAGAACTTTCTCTAAATAATTTAGTCATATTTTAAAAGAAGTTTCAAACACAGAAAAATCATCCATAAAGACTTCAATCCCTTTTTTAATTAAATCACTAAAAATTGACAACATACATATTTGAAATGTTGCAGGTGCATTATATAATCCAAAGGGCATTCGCCGAAAAGCAAAAATTTCATAAGGACTAGCAAAATTTGTTTTCTCTTGATTCTCTGGAGCAATATGCATTTGATGATAGCTGGTATATCCATCTAAAAAATAAAAAAAATTGTGCCCAGCCAGCATATCCAACATCTAATCTAAAAAGAGTAAAGGAAAATGATCCTTCCTGGTGGTAGTACTTAATTTTTTATAGTCTATACAAAATTTTCATCCAGTGACTTGTCTTGTTAGCATCGATTCATTATTCTCATTTGTCACTACAATCACACCTTTCTTTGGAATGCAGTGAATTGGACTTACTTAAGCACTGTCTGAAAATAGGATATATCATTAAAACATCTAACCATTTTAAAATTTCTTTCTTAACAACTGCTTTCATCATAGGATTTAATCTCCTTTGAGGATCAACTTTGAGGATTCTCCTTTGAGGATCAACTCTTGGTTTATGTTGATCTTCCAATAAAATTTTATGCATACAAATTGAAGGACTAATTCCCTTAATATCAGCTAATGTCCATATTTTTCAAAGTTTCTAGCAACTGTTGTTCTTGCTAATCAGTTAATTCTGAGGATACTATAACATATAATGTAGATAAATCTCCTAAAAATGCATACTTCAAATGTGTAGGAAGTGTTTTCAATTCTAGTTCAGGAGGTTTCTCCATAGATGAAATTAAATTCTTTTTACTCTCTGTAAGGTCTAACATTTCAAAATTTTCTAAATTTTCTACATAATCCAAATCTTCTTTACTTACTTCCGTAGATTCATCTTGAATTTTATCCTCATATTGATATTCCATATATTCCTTTTCAAATTCCCTTTCAAATGTCTTTTTGAATTAGTCATGTCTTAGATATTCATTAATATCTATTATGAAGCATTCAATCTCTTGCTCTTTCACAGGGTATTTTATTGATCACTAACTCTCATAGTTGTTCTTCTTTCTGCACATCTATCAAAGCTTTTCCGGTGGCAAGGAGTAGTCTTCTTAAAGCGATAGGAATTTTTTTATATTTCTTCATATCTAATACAATAAAGTCCATAGGAAAGATAAATTTATCAATTTTTACTAAAACATCTTCTATAACTCCTTTAGGATATGTAATCGAACGACCAACTAACTGAAGAGTTATAGTTGTAAGTGAAATATCTCTTAAGCCCAACCTTCTGAAAATTGATAACAACATAAGATTAATATTGGCTTCAAAATCATATAAAACTTTTCCAAAAAATCTTCCGCCAATAGCACAAGGAATTGTAAAACTTCCATGATCTTTAAGTTTTTCAGGAAGCTTTTTCTGAATTATAGCGATATACTCTTCACAGAGTGCAACAGTCTCATTATTTACAAACTTCCTTTTCTTATGAAGTATATCCTTCATGAACTTCATATAGCTTGACATTTGTTTTAAAACTTCAACAAATGAAATGTTTATCGTTAATTTCCTCAATATTTCCAAAAATTTTGAAAATTGGTTATCTATATTTTTTTACTTCAGTCTTTGAGAAAATGGAGGTGGTGGTCTTTTTACAGTGATTTTCATTGGTTTAATAGGACATTCTGACTCATGATAGGACATTCTGACAGATTTTTCATTTTCCACCTCATCTTTTTCAACTTCAACTTCCACTTCTTTTTTAACTATGTTTTCTAATTTTTTTCAACTTCCACTTCTTTTTTAACTATTTTTAACTATGTTTTCTAATTTTTTTCCACTTCTCAATTGAATAGCCTCGATTTTCTCTTTGTTATGATCTTTTCGATTTACTTCAATATTGCTAGGCAATATTCTCAGATGTCTATTGCTAAGTATGTCTATTGCTAAGTGTGGTTGATTTTCTATGTTTCTAATTGCAGCTCCTTGACTTTGTAATTGACTTCCCATTTGCAATATCAATTCTTCCATTGACAACTTTTTCAAT
>NW_018252127.1:116741-132575 GCF_001263595.1 Phalaenopsis equestris | reverse complement strand
TGACTTCCCATTTGCAATATCAATTCTTCCATTGACAACAAATTATTAAAACCTGGAGAATTATTAAAACCTGGAGAGTAATAAGGTTTATATGTTGGATTTTCTTGATTGTTGGAGTTTCCCAATGGGTTTGCAGTGTTGTTTCCCCATTGTGGACTTGCAGCATTATAATTATTATTACTCCTACTAAAAATTTGGATGATTCTTCCAACCGGGATTATAATAATTGGCATAAAGATTATTTAAACCATTTTTTTATTGCATTTAAGCTGTCATAAGAAGATTGAGATTCTATCATTTGTCCATTGAGTTTTCCTTAAGCACAGGTGATGTCTGAGAATAATTCATTCCATATTGATCTATCTTCTTTGATATAGCAGCTATTTTTGCAGCTAACATAGATATTGCATCAGAATCATGAATACTGGCTACTCTTTTTAGTTTTACCCTTTCAGAGGGCCATTGAAAATTATTAGTAACCATCTCTTCAATTAAAGAGTATGCTTCATTGAATGGTTTTGATATTAATGATCAACCAGCAGCAGCGTCAATTATCGATCTAAGAGATCCAACCAATATATTATAAAAAGTTTGAATTATTAACCAATCTGACAACACATTGAGTGGACACTTTCTAAGGAGATCTTTAAAACTTTCCCATACTTCATAAATTGATTCCCCTTCAAACTGACAAAAAGATGTAATATCATTTCTAAGCTTAGCAGTTTTGAAGGTGAGAAATATTTAAATAAAAATTTTTGTAATAAATCGCCCCAAGTTCTGATAGATCAAGGTGCTAATTAGTTTAACCACATCTTAGCTTTATCCCTTAGTGAAAAAGGAAAAATTCTAAGTATGGCGGCACAATTCGACACTTCATCATATTTAAAAGTAGCACACAATTCTAGAAAACTACAAGATATAAATTAGGATCTTATGTTGGTGTTCTCCCAAACTGATTGTTTTGCACCATTTGGATAATAGTAGGTTTAAGTTTATTGGCAGCTACAACTAGGTTTTGTATACTGAAATGAATTTCATCTACTGTAGGATTAGTATAATCTCTTAAAGATCTCTGACGATGTTCATTTTCATTTTCAGCGTTACTTAAATTGCAAACCATTTTGCTAATATGGACTATCTCATTTTGTTGTTTTAAAATTTTTCTAATTGTTCTTTCTAACTCAGAATCATAAGGTACTAAATTTTCAAATCTTACACTACGCATAAGCAAACACAACAAGTAATTTTAAAATAAACAAACACAGTTAAATAAGAAAATATTCAAACTAAACTATAAACACTCTTTTTTTTAATTTTTTTTAAAAAGGTAAAATAATAGAAATTATAAAATAACTTACTACTAATTTTCATTTCTTCCATGACAATGATGCCAAAAACTTAATGCGGGTGGATTTAGTGTGTTAATTTTGTAAATATTTTTCAATATTACAAAATACACACGACATATATAATAACAAGTATGCAAATTAATCCCAATAAAATAACTTCAATTAAAATAGTTTTATCTTTTAAAAAACTTTAAACTGTCGAATCCCCTTTAAAAATAACGTCAGTATATATATTGCTCAAGTAATAAAGAACTCTAATGAAGTCCTAGATATCGATCTCATAGGGAAGTTAGAAATCCCTATAATAATGTTGTTAAGTTTATAATTTAAAGTAAAATTTTTAAAACTCCATAAAAAGTAAAGTGCAAAGTTTGAATATTAAGTAATAAGTGAATGCTAATTAAAATGCAGTTGAAAGACAAAGTTAACTAAACTAGATGCTAAACTTTCAAAAGTAAATTTACGAAAATTAAAGTAAGTTTTTGTGACGGAAGTTCAAATTTAATAAAACATGCTTCCCCTTTACAATGAGTAAATGGATTGTGAAGAAACTAAAATCATTTGAATATATATATATATATATTCAAATGATTTTATATATATATAAATTGTTTTGTGCCAAATTGGAGCAATCTTATTCTTGACCCTGTTTCGAGTGCATAAAGAACATTGACTAATCCAGAATTTAGTCCATAATTCCGTGGTTAAACCTGGAGAATATCGGCTGCCACTACCCGCCTCCCACTACAGAGCTCCCACTTCTCCCTCACCTGAGAGCTAACAATCTTGCATCAAGTTTTTGATGCGGGTGGATTTAGTGTGTTAATTTTGCAAATATTTTTCAATATTACAAAATACACACGACAGATGAAATAACAAATATGCAAACTAATCCCAACCAAATAACCTTAGTTAAAATAGTTTTATCTTTTAAAAATCTTTAAATTGTTAAAACCCCTTTAAAAATAATGCAAGTATGTGTATCGCTCAAATAATAAATGCCTTTAATGAAGTCCTAGATATCGATCCCATAGGGAAGTTAGAAATGCCTATAAATAAGTTCATATGATTATAATGTAAAGTACATTTCTTAAAACTACACAAAACGTAAAGTGTGAAGTTTGAATATTAAGTAACAAGTAAATGCTGATTAAAATGCAATTGAAAGACAAAAGTTAACTAAACTAGATGCTAAACTTTCAAAAGTAAACTTACAAAAATTAAACTAAGTTTTTGTGACGGAAAGTTCAAATTTAATAAAGCATCATTCCCCTTTACCATCCTTCCCTTTTATAATTAATATATGGATTGTAAAGAAATTAAAATCATTTGAAAATATATATAAAAACTATTTTGTGTCAAATAAGAGTTATCCTATTCTTTATCCTCTTTCGATTGCATAAAGAACATTGACTAATCCAGAATTTGGTCCCTAATTGTGTGGTTAGGTTGGGAGGATACCGACTGTCACTCCATCGCTCTCACTTCTCCCTCACTTGAGGGCTAACAATCTTTAACAATCTTGCATCAGTTTCCAATCAACTGGACCACATTGGAAATTTTAATCTGTCACCTTAAAATCTCCAATTCTGCATCCAACAAAGTATATTTCCCTCTTTATTTGCACTCAACTCCATAGGTAAAACACTTTCCTAAGAAATCAAATGGGATTATCCCCATGTTGTAGAAATCAAAGCCCTTTCGGAACATATGTTTCTCAACACATTTAAATAATTCAATTGGCTATATCAAAAAGTAAATGAAGATCGAAGTTCAAATCATCACAAATTATTGACATTTAAAACCATATAAAACAAAATTAATTCTTCACAAAACTATATCTCAAAGTAGGAGAAGGTTAAAGAAGACTACTCAGAATTCATGAGAAGGATACGATAAAACACGAATTTCATATATAAAAATAAGTTTACAAAACAAAAAGAAATAAAAGACATAGCTTATCTCACAATTCTTCCCAAGAAATTCCCTAGAAGTACTCTCCAAGCCTTTCTCTTCTTACAAGCACTCTCAATTCTCTCTTAGAAGTGTAATGAAGAAGAAATCTCTCACATTCCCTCTCCTCTTACAATCCTTGAAGAAAATCTTCAAGCCCTTGACTTTTTCTCTCTAACTCTCCTTGTGCCTTCACGCCACACCAACTCATGTCCAAAAGCTCTCCTCCTTTTTTAATTCCCAGACTTCCCTCTCCTTTATCAAAGGCCGCCACTCTCAAAAAGAATTTAAAATTCCCCTCAAAATTTTGTCTAAAAGCCAACTCTTTTGAATTCAAAAAATATGTCCATTGATCCAAGAGATATATCCCTTCATAAAAGAACCTTTCAAAGTGTAAGAACCTTTCAAAGTGTCTAGGTGTCTAGAAGCATTAAATCACTCCAAGGGGTGTTTAGAACAAGCGTCTTTAAAAATTCGCGCAAAATTTGTCTCGAACCCCCTTAATTCGCAAAAAGTCATCCCTAACGCATCTGATGCCAATCTGGCGCATCATGCGCCAACTCTCTCTCAAATGGCGCATGTGACGCCAATCTGGCATATCATGCGTCTGTTTGTTGAAGACCACGCAATTCTGGGTTTTAGTGCATCTGGCGCTAATCTGGGGCATCATGTGCCAATCTAGCGCATCTTGCGCCAAAATTTGAAAATTCGCTATTTTGGCTCCAAATTTCATCATTTTTGCTACATTTGCTCAAAATGCCTAAAATTGAAATACTTGCAATAAAAACATGAAAAACCCTTCATTAAAGTGCAATATCACCAAAATTAAGCCTAAAATATATACTTAAAATGACATATTATTTTGGTGTATCATTGACCTACAAAATAATTTTGCAATTGGAACCGCAAACCTCATCATGATAGCCATCTCAACATGTTAGGTGAAGTATTCAATATATTTCATAAATCGCATACTATCTCCTCCAATGAAAGAACACAAACATTTAAAACTACACACTTCCATAGTCAACAAGCAAAAATCATTATGAGCATAAAATAATGTAGGAAAAAGAAACAGATAATGCCTAGCATAACGCCATGTCTCCATAAGAAGAGTAAATACACATTTCCTTAATTACAAAAAAAGTTTATAGATTTTTTTTTCCAAATAATAATAATGAAAATATGGAAGCAAGACTGTGAAAAATAGGAAAAGTAATAATGATAAAATTTCTTTTACCAATGCAAACATTGAACTAAAAGATCCTGCTTCAAAGCAACAACATGCTTAGATGGATCACTACTATAGGAATAGACCTCCCCTTAATTATCTAAAAAAAAAACTAACAAAGATATTAGTTTCCAAAAACCCTATGGCATGCAACTCTCAACAACAGGAAGAATTGAAAAATATATCAGAAAAAAAAAGAAACAAGGTAGGAGAACCAGAAAAGACACGCCCTAAGGATTTTTGACTTTGGCTCATTCGATTCTCACGATTGAAATAAGGCACGAAACCAAATGAAATATGTAGCTAAACGAGAGAGAAGACAAGCGTTAGGGATTTTGGGCTTTCTTTCGAGTTTCGAGGCTGAGGGTTTGGGCTTTCGGCTAGCTAGACCTTCGCAGAATATCATGCTTTGTAGCTTTGCTTGAGACAAAAGGAAGGAGGTGATCAAACAAAAAGGTTACGATACATAGGATTAGGGTTTAAGAGCTTTAGCGGTTTAGCTTTAGGATTTTATAGTACCGACTCGGTACTACCGAGGGTGAGAGGCAAAGGCAATAAAGGGACGATTTTAGCTTTTAGGGCTATTTTTCTAGTTAATATAATTATATTTTCTTTTCTTTTCTTTTAATTATAATAAATTTTTATTAGATTATTTAAAAAAATCCTCATATATATATATATATATATATAATTTTTATTTTGAGCCCAAATGAGTGTAACACGAATGAATAAATTTTTTTTCGTGTTTGGCTCATTTATAAATCAAGCTCAAAAGAATTACTCGTGTTTGACTCACTTGCTTAGCGATGTCGAACATGAGTTGTTCGCGAACAACGAGTCATTTTGACAACCCTAGATAAAAGCCATGTGATAGAGAAAAAAGAGTTCGAAAGAGGTATGAAAACCTTTAAGTTATTAAAATTTGACTACTAAAAAATTTCACTTAATCGTGTTAAACTTTTTAGCGAGAGATGAGATTTAGTAATGTGTACAATTTATTTTTTTAACATAAATTGATTGGCTATAAGTAAAATTTAATTTTATAGAATTTAGTAAATCTTATAAATTTTTATTTAGTAAATTTTGAGATGATTAAATCTAAAAATTGTTTGGTATAAAAGATGTTAAATTCAGTTAAATCAAGAAAAAAATTGTCAATTAATTTTAAAAGATTTAAATTATAAATTTAACACCACATGTCAATAATGCAATTGTTAAGATTAAATAAATTAAATAAAAAATTTTAATATTTATATTTATATTGATAAGTAATTAATTATTTACAAATAATGATTTATGAGAATTTTCTAAATTATTCATTATTCAATATTTTAATATTCATTAATTATTTATCGATAAATTATTTACTAATGTACTAAAATTTAGTAAATTTTATTAAACTATTTAAATACTAAGTTATAATTTAAATTCTACTAATTATGAATTAGTCTGTCAAGATTATATTAATTATAGATAAATTTATCAAATTATAAATAATGTAGATTAACATACTATTTAAATAGTAATTAGTAATCAATTAAATTGACTAAAATTCGTGTAATTAAAATTATATTAACACCTCAACGCAACATCGGTTCCCCATCGCCGCCCTCTCATTTGCTGCCGGAATCCCTCGCCGACCTTCAGCCTTCCCCGCTCCTGCCCCAATCCCTCGCCAGGCAACGACGGTATTGCGGTGCACGAAAACCTCCAAAAATCCCAAAATTCACGTCTTTCTCCCCTGTCCGCTCCGCAATGCAGGTAAGTCTACATCCCCACCCTCTTTCGCGCACTTCATTTTTGAGCAAATCCCTTAAATCCACCTTCCAAAGGGGTTTACTACATCCTGGATTTAAGGCAATACTTAGGAGAAGCTGAATTTAGTTACTGCTGTTTACCAAATCCCGCAACCTAGCTGGCAACCGATTGTTTTTTCGCAAAAAGTTTTTTTTCCCCCTTGCTTGTTTAAGCTGCGAGGAATGAGCATAAGTGAGACGAGATTTAGAGGGGTAAACGTGGGAATGCGGTGCTTTATAGGTTATTTCAATAATGCTGATGACTCTGAAATGTTAATGTGCTAGGATGTGAACGTTTGGGATGATTCTGTGGGGATTCTTTTACATGAGTATCATTTTGTGTTATAAATGTCTTATGAGATTCTTGTAAATTTGATATGTGCTAACAATTATAATTTTGTTTTTTTTTATTGCTGTTTTCAGCGCATTTCTAGCTCCTGTCATGTCATTGCAGGTTAGAAAGAGGGAGAAAAAACTTAGATAAATACGGTGACAGAACCATAGTCATTGAAGTCACAATTCAGCAATGTAAGCCGCACATCTCTGTTCCTTGAGAATAATTTTATTATCATCTACTTTCATCGGTTTCATAATTACCTACTACTTTTTTCTTGCAGGGGATATGTTAAATTAGAAATCCGATGCCCAAAGAATGTGGCTATAGTAACTTCAGCTGATCCAGATCCTGTTTGGACTTTGGATGATCTTTTATCAGAGCTGAATTCCTTGGAGCTGCAACATGGAGCTCGTATTTCAGTTTCATCTCCTCCGAAGAAGTCCGTTTTGACTTATGAATGTCCCAACTATTAATTTGCAGTCCCTTTGCTTGTTATTGTATTTTTTGACCTAGCTTACAATATATGATTTAGCTTTATTTCAGGTCTAAAATGAAAGAAATGGCTAATGGGAGTAATAAACCTTTTGTTATGCGCATTACTGATGATGATGTCTACGAATCAGAAAGTGAGGATGAAAGTACTGATCAAAGGCTAATTACTGGAACAAGATTTGCTTTCCCTGATGATTACTTTAGGTATGCCCTGAGTCCTTTCTAAACATTGAATACATTAAGAAAGATGTTTGGATTATCCCATGCATGCAAACATATTACGAAAGTTATATTTGTGTATATGCTAGCATGTTTGTGTGTTTTTGTATGTATATGCATTTTTTAAGTTTTTCTCTATCTTATATATTTTAGTGAGTCTGATGAATTTGATGATGAAATGCATGAGAAATCGACTCCATCTCGTCTCATGCAAAAGAAAAGCATAGAAGAAGGGGCACTTTTTGAGCTTGAAAGTGATCATCAACTTATGGTTAAGGTGCGTTTGATAATTCAGAAAAATTGATTGATTCTGCCATTTTAGCTTCTGTGGAACTTGTTTTTCTCAGCTTTGGTTATTCTGTCATTGGCCATACTAAGTTTATTTATGTTGCTTCTCGAATTTCTTTTCGCTTCATCCTTAATAAATGAATTATTTTTGGTATTGTACCTTGATATTTTCTAGGCACATTTAGTTGGCACGTCTCTGAAAATTTTGTGCTCCTAAGTCATGCATATTGCTAAAAGTTCCTTGATTAATTACCCTTGTCAAATGAAAATAATATTTTACTAAAATTTTTTGAAGATGATTAGGGACACATACAAGTTAAAAAAAAAATAGATTTCTTGTTTTTTCACCTGTAATTATAAAATTTATTTTGTGATTTATTGGTAATATTCTTTATGAATGATGTTTATTGTGCCCAGATATTTAGATTTATCCATTTGCATATGCATGTTCATGTTTATTAGACTCATGAATTAGTATGCATGCATAAATGCTTATATGTGTGGGCTATATGTGAATTCATGTTCGCTCATGTGCCGTTTAATAACATAGGGACTTGCTTCTCGTTTCATTATATAGCTATGCTTGCTTATGGATTACTTATATATGTTTTCAACAAAATCTTACGCCTCAATAAAGTAATAGCATCTCTATTAGGCATCACAGCATATAAAAAAAGATACTACCCCATGAATATCATGCACCTCTGAATGCTCTTTCTTTTTTGGGTACTTGACAATTAAGACGAGTAACCGTGACCTTCAGTTCTTTTAGCAGTTAGAACTACTAATAATTATCAAGCTCAAAAACAAAAAAGACGTTTTGTCCAAGTACAACCAAAGATACACACCGCTTCAGTTATTGAAAACTATTCCTTTACTTTGGACTGTTTTGCTAACATATGGCCACCGTAATGATATTATTCATCAGTAAGTTACTTTATCGCCATGCATAACTGTTTTATGCAAAAAATCACCTTGGTAAGTAATTGATAATGGTGTTTTTTATTGTTCCAGTTTCTTTCATTTCAATGGCATATGCATGGTGCATGGATTGGTTGCGTGTATATGGCTAACACAATTGCTCTTTTGTTTTTAACTATAGGAGCAACTTAGGAGCAAGTTGTCTTCTTTGGAGTTGTCTCAGAAAATTGAGAGCGAGAACTCATCTTTTGCCATGCGCCGCCTTGAGAAACAAGCTGAAGCAAGACAGGAATTGGATAGAAGACTTGATAAACAGTATCAAAGAAAGATGTATGCTTTCTCTCAATTTGCTTTTTTTTTTAACAAAACACTGTAAATACTTGATGCTAATTGAAGCAATGTCAAGAAAACTTTGTTCAAAA
Organism: Phalaenopsis equestris; assembly: GCF_001263595.1. Lineage (NCBI taxonomy): Eukaryota > Viridiplantae > Streptophyta > Magnoliopsida > Asparagales > Orchidaceae > Phalaenopsis > Phalaenopsis equestris. The sequence continues at coordinate 123,564 of NW_018252127.1, read as the reverse complement.
GTTGTGGGAATCTTTAATTTTTAGGTTAGTTAGTCTTATAATTGTGAGAACATGTGGCTAGCAACCATTGTTCAGTTATTGAAAGTTTTCAACAACATTCAACAATAGTTTGATTGGCATTTTTTCAAGGCAGTAGCCAGTTAGGCTTTGGAAGCTGCATGCATGCGTGACAGAAATGGCAATTCCAATGACAACCTCTCTTTTGAAGGAATGATGGGGCAAACAATTCGAGAATTGATATCTTTGGAGCTGAAGGATATTTTGATTTTAAGGAACTCAGACATACATTGAAGTTCAAGTGAAGAAATTGATTGGTTTACATGAAGATACTAATCTTCTAGAGAATTGGAATATTGTAATCTATTAATTTTGAATGAAAATTAGTTGATCAGCTGAGGCTGTTGCATGGATAAGCGTGCATCCAATTGTGCAAGTAGTGACTTAGGCAATCACTATGTAATACTTGGTATGAGGGACAGATGAAGAAAAGGGTGATTTTATGGTTGCATTTATGTAATTCTCCTGAGACTTTGTTTATTAAAATAATGAGTTTACCATATTTTATTGCATTGCTCATTATCTTGATTATGATTTTATAGGCGTAGCTCTCCTCTTGATAGTGCTTGTGGTTACAGTGAAGAAAGATATATTTTGTCATATTCTTACTATATGCTTTTTTATGATCTACCTACAATGAACTACTTGCCAAAGCATTAATATCTTATCAAATTATTATAATGTTCTGTTCTATTGTGTGCGCACATGATATATTTTGAGGATCTGTCACCAGTGGAAGTGTTTTTTATGTTCCAATTATTTGTGTTTATGCCTATGCTAGTGGACTTTCTGTTTGCCAAGGGAGCCCCAATTCTGATCCTTTCAGAGTTACTTCCAACCTTCTAAATGAGATTTCTAGTGCATCTTGTAGGATCTACCATCCATCAACTCGTTTTAAGTATCATCTGTGTTTAATAAATTTTTGATGAATTGCGCTCCTAACTTTTGCTTTAATGATATGATTGCTGGTGTTAGAGTAGAGGTGATTGATTACACTATTTTATTTTTGTTATAGTTATTTTAGACATTTACTATTGATTTTTTTTTATAATGAGGTCCCAACTTGATTAAGAAAATTCAATGATGATAATGAGACAAAGTTAACTTTGTCATAAACGTGGAGTCCTTTGAATCCAACAATGAAACTTGAAGAAGAGAACTGGTGGGATCATACTTTTGTATTTTATTTTATCTATTTCCTTCTCCATTTCACTTTCCCTTAATTATTCTACATCAATAACTTCTCAGGAAATTTTGAAATCTTGTGGACAGCTCACTTAAAATTGCTTAAAATTTAGACTAGATTTTTTTTCTTTACTTCATAACTTGACACTACAAAAAAATTCTTTCTGGTTGTTTCAACTATCATCAATTAATTACTTCATAATTTAACATATGAAGACTTTGTAAAACTATTTAAATAAGGCATCATTGTTTGTGAGTACTTGTTGATTACAGCTCATATAATATAACTTTTTAGAGGGCTGGTTAGGTTGCTGTTTAAGGTTCTTAAAACCCACTAAAAATTAGTAATTTTGTGATTGACTGTGATAGCTCCCCATTTGCTTTATATTGACTTAACTCATAGTTTATGGTTTTAAAACTAAATTACAGTAGAATAAAAAATTTGGCCTCATTTTAATAAAAGGAAGATTCCCGTTCAATGGTCTTTGCAACCACAACCACGATCATAATTTTTATGCTGTTATGGTAAAAAACATTTTTTTTTAGTCCAAGTATAAGCAAAGTGGCTTGTTTTTTATGTTCTAGGGAAAACATTACTATTAAATAGTGACAAAATTTTAAACAAAAATTAATGAAAATGAGAGAAAAACACAGTAGATATTATAAATATAAGATACAAGCTTATTTGGTTCAGTGGTATCAACCTATATGAACAATTGCGCAAACGTTAAATATACGAAGGATTTCTCTTTGTACAAAGTTAAAGATTAGGATGGAGATACCAATTTTCTTATGTCAATTTCTGAGAATTTTTTCACTTGCTATTTAGGTAAATGTTAAATGTATAAAAGATGTTTCTATTGCTATTACTCTCTTTTTCTCTTAGATACAAAAGTTTCTGTCTGTTATGACTTGAAGTTTCAATCCTTGATGGAGCAAAAATTAACAACTGTTTCTTCTTGAGAAGTAGAAATTATCCCTCTTGTAAGCACTTGAAAAATCTTCTCTTCTCTCTCAGCTGACTACCTCTCTCCCTTCTCTCGATATTTTCTACTATTTGGTTGTGGTTTTGTGATGTCAAATGTTTTTTATTTTCTTAGTCTCTTTTATAATGACAAAAGGCATTATTTTGGAGACAAAATAATCAACAATTTTTTCTTTTCTTTAACTTGAACAAAAAGTCTCGCAAGAATTAACCATCTATAAAAATTTCTATACATTATTTGCAACATATAGGATATCTCAATCATATTTCATAAAGATTTAATTGGTGATAGTCTAGATTCTATAATTTTAAAAATATCTTATTTATAGACCGTTGTTTTTTATAATAGTGGTTAGTGTTTTACTACCTCTTCTTGTGCAATCTCCTAATTATTCTTCATGAAGAGTAACTAATGTTTCATGAAACCTTAATTTTTATCAGTAACACTTCCATGAGCATATTATTAGGATTTTAACAATCATTAGATCACCAACTTCAAGCAAATTACAAATGCTGTAGCACTTGATTTTATGTATGTTACCTTGGATTAGCGCACTCTAGCTCTCACAAAAGAGTGCAATATCTTTTTGTGACCATTTAAGTTCTATGAGGAAGCTTTTGAGCCAAGTCATCTCATTGTTAGTGCTACTATTTTATAAAGTTGTGAGATCCAATTAATATTAGTATCATCTGCGGTGTAGATTTATTGGGTTGTACTTTTTGCATTTAGGCATTGTCCTTGAGCCAAACCATTATAGTTCCATAAATTTAAGTCAATTCTTTTAAACCTAAGAGAATTGTTTGTATTTTTTAAATAGCACAATGTCTACATCTTAACTTCTAGTATAGTTTTTCTTCATTGCACATGTACTTGTTAATTATTTCCACGTTTTTGTAATTTATGGTCTTGGGCAAATTATTGTATACATCAGAGATTTAATAATAGTTGAGGAATCAAAAACCTTCATCTTGTGCTTCTTTTATCTTCAATTTTTTGGAACAATTTGAAGTTTCTAGTGGGTGCATAGTTATGGTCTTTGCTTTTGTCATACTAAACATTTCTAACACCTTTTTACTGTGCTTTGTTTAAGCAGCACATAAGATTTTTTTTTATAGGTTGAACAAAGCCGTTGGGTTATGCTATTTATACTTCTTCCTTTAGGCTATTATGGAGGGCTGTTGTTTTAACATTTTTTATTTATTTAAGGCTTAGATCCTCTTTTTAAAGTTAGTTTAACTACAAGAGCTAATATCTTTGTAAAGTATATGTCTTCTTTCTATTGAAAATTCTTTATAACAAGTTTTGCCTTGCTTCTCTTACTTGTCCGTTCTTTCTTCATTTTGTATATCCATTTTCTTAAGACCTTATCTTTTAGTAACTTGGTGAGTATTTAATAAGATTATTTCTCTCTCTTTTTTTAGGGCAATTTTTCACTTAATATAATTCTTTACAGGTGTGATATTTTTTCATGGCATTTAGGCTCTACTAAATATGCAAGTAACATGTAATAAGAGAAGGAGAATGACATATAGTTGACTTGTGTGCTCTTTGTGGTCTTATGATTTAGTTCAAGTGAGTATTGGTTGCTCTTAAGTTTCTCGTGATCGTTCTGGATTTTTGCTTTAATTTAACTTGCTTTGATGTGAAGTTTTCTTTTATCGTAGAGCTTGATCTGTCTTTGTATAGCGCAAGTTCACAACTATTATTTTCTACTAACTGTAATTCTTTTATCCTAGTATCCAAAATATTTAATAGAACTCAAATCTATCATATATCCAATGAATTAGCGCTCTTTAGATTTTGGGTTAAGCTTTCCTTTAGTAATGTGATCACATAAATATAAGATAGGTAGCTATAAATTCTTAAGTGTGGCAAAGATTCCACCTTGCATGTCTCTATACGTGTTTCTAAAGCTCAAAGTTGAGAACGAATAGTAGTCCTCGGTTGATCAAATGTGATGGGCTCATTGCCTCTGCTCAAAAGGCTTTATGATGATCTTCATACATTCTCATGTTTCATTCTCATGTTTCTTACACTTTCATTGCGAGCTCTCTTCATCTTTAAACTATTCAGTTTTATTATGGAGTTTCTAGGACTGATCTCTCCATATAAATCCGTGAACAATGCAATTGTTTTTTTAATTTTGTGGATTCATACTCAACATTTTTTTATTATAGACACTTGATTTTGTTTTCTGTTTTATTCTCGATCAGGTCTTCTTTTTGTGAAAATATCGTTTTTATTTTTTTATCAAATAAATTCATTCTTTCTTAATGTTATCATCTAAACTTCAAATTTGGCATGTAAAATTTTTGGATTTTTCTATCACATTTGTCTAGCTCTCGATCCATAGATTTGAATTTGCCTTTGCATATTGGTGGCTTTTATGGATCTTGCCTTATTTCACTAAGATAACGATGTGGAATGTCTTATTTACCTGTTCTGGTTTGGTCCGAAGTTTCTGAGGGCCAGCCGGAGTGTTTTCTTTTTAAGAATGGGCTCACTTCTAGTTATTTAGGAATAAATATTTACCTTTGTTGGTGTTTAAGGTTTATTTTTTCTATCATGTCTTTCTGGAACGCCATCGGCATCTCCTCCCTCTACGGGCTATATCTTAAGTGGTGCTCTTACTATATCTTGATATTTAAGTGGTGTTTATTCTTCCTATATGCTTCCCCCATTTTGTTTCGACATAGCTCCCACATCCCCTTCATCGTTGGCTTGTTGTTGTCGCCCAAAAAAATTTAAAACTTGTTGTTTTCAGCGTTCAATCTGTCGTTGCTGCCTAGCAGCCTCCTTGACACCACTCTAGAGGTCTGAACCTTAATCAGTACCACATACATCCTATTCCCTAGTATTTTTCATTGTTATTTGTTTCAGTTTATTATATTTTTGGCTTCTTTATAATTATTAGTGTTTGTGTTGTGTTTCTTCTCACCTTATTTCTATCTCGATTCCTGTACTATTTGGTATTAAAGCGAGTCTAACCCTAGCTCCCTCCTAGGGTTACCAAAATTCTCCATCTACTGTAGAGAGAGTTGTCGGTGGATTTGTTGGTGGAGCGTACTATAGCCATATATTTAGGAGACCTAAAACTAACCATCAACAACATTGTCTAGCTACAACCTTATGGTCATTGAGTGATGTTCTTTCCTTGACGTTGAATGCGGAGAGACAACTGGAGGTATAAATAGGAGCACACCTGAGGGAGGTGTGAAGACTTGTTAGAGGGATGACGAAGCCTGAGCAGACCCAATACAGTTCCAACCCGGAAGTGCTTCAGGTGCCATGTATATGGACACATCGCCTCTGATTTCCCTACTAGTAGAATTTCTTTCACCGAGCAGGGTGCAATAGAGGAAATGAGCGAAGAGGAAAAGAAAAGCAGGGTGAAGAGTATCAATTCCTCGGACATAAGGTTTTGATGTTAGTTGTAAGAGGAACTCTGTAAACTGAACCAATGAGGGATCGTTCTTGATTGAAATATAGCATCTTCACACTAAGTTTATTGTGAGAGGGCAGGCATACAGTCTTATCATTGATGGAGGGAGTTGTGGAAATATGGTCTTTACTCTTATGGTGAAGAATTTGTACTTGACTGCTGATAAGAATTCTCAACCCTATTATTTGAACTTGTTGGTGGAATGCGAGATGCATGAATCAACGATGTTTTATAGAGTTTTTTATTAGGGACCAACCGCAGGATCAGGTATGGTATAATGTTGTGCTCTTGGATGTCTGTCACATTCTGTTAAGAAGACCATGATAGTTTGATCGCAAAATTCATCGTGATGGGTTCAAGAACAACTACTCATTCACGAAGGAGGGGAAGCACATGGTTCCTTTGCCCATCAAGGAGCCTGGAGCTAACAAACACGTTGAAAATGAGACTATGGTCCCACATGCCACCTTTCTACAATCATTGTGGAAGGCATTAGTGGTGATGGCCATAGTCATCCTAAAGGGGATTGAGGATGAGACTAAGTTACTAAAGATGATACAACCACTACCAGCGGACTTTTAGGATATGATGACTGACAACTTACTTGAGAAACTACTACCACTTAGAGATGTTCAACATGCTATGTAGAATTTATCTCTTGATCGGTGTTGCCTGACATACCTGCTTACAAATTGAGCCTTGCGAGTATGGGGAGTTGCAACCACCAGTCCATGTGTTGTTCCTACTTTGATGGTGCCTAAGAAGGATTGTTGGTGGAGGATGTGTATTGCATAGCCGAGCTATCAATCACATCACAATCAATTATATATTTCTTATATCTTTGATGATTTACTTGATCAGTTGCATGGAGCTATCATCTTTTCTAAGATTGACCTGTGTAGTGGATATCACCAGATCAGGATGAGGCTAGGGGATGAATGGAAGACTACCATTAAGAACAAAGATGAATTGTATGAGTGGACAATCAATGCCATTTGAATTGTCCAATGCACCTAACAATTTCATGAGGCTAATGAATTGGATATTCCGGGCTTACATTGGAAAGTACATAGTAGTGTACTTTGATGACATCATAGTTTATAACATATTTGAGGAATAGTTGCTGCATTTGAGGATAGCTTTTGACGCTCTT